>NW_028145628.1:647500-840000 GCF_977016875.1 Pavona decussata | reverse complement strand
GACTGCAGATTGCAGACTGCAGACTGGGTATAAAATGCAGACTAGGTATAAAATGCAGACTGCAGACTGCAGACTGGGTATAAAATGCAGACTGAGACCAAAACTGCCTCTTCGTCAAATACAGGATAAATTTTGAATTTTTTCAACTCAACTTACGGTAGTGTCATACAATTGTCTTTCGAGATCATTTCCCATGAAATTGACATTATTATATTCTTCTCGAAAAGCGTCAACCTTGAAATAAACAACCCCAAATCATGACGTAAGCAATAACGCGGACACATGACCTTTACTTCGCACGTGGTTGACCTTTTCGCCGCTTTGCGTCAACATGACATCGGCGACATCGGTAAGTGGCAGTCAGGATGGCAGTAAAATAATGTTTATTTAAATAAAATTAAATATGTCTTCATGTATTGCTAGAATACTGAAGGTATACAATTTGTCCTTGAAAAACTTCGGTAATATTCAAAGAAACTAGTTAAAATCTGTCGATGTCAAATTTTTCGCCCCCTCGGAAATCAAGTTTGTTTCCCTCATAATAATAATGAAAACCGTCATGGGCGTAATTGTTTTCGAACTAATGCAAAGCGATTAAGCTTGAGTCTTCTTTGTGAAGAAAGGGCCTCAGGAAATGAAAGCTACCAATCGAGATAAAGAAAACAAACTGTCGAGAAAAGGGTCCAAAATAAGGTCAATTTCGTGGGAGATGATCTCGGAAATGTGATTGCGTGACACTAAGGTAAGTTGAAAATTGAAAATGTATCCTGTATTTGACGAAGAGACGGTTTTGGTCTCAGTCTGCATTTTATACCCAGTCTGCAGTCTGCAGTCTGCATTTTATACCTGCTCTGCATTTTATACCCAGTCTGCAGTCTGCAATCTGCAGTCTGCAGTCTGCATTTTATACTGACCGACAACAAACTAGTTTTCAGATTATAAAGAAACATTTATTCATCTCGTTTACTTCCATCCATTCAAATGCTGTCTTAAATTTGTTTTGTTGGTGTGTTGTTGATTCTTTTTCTACCGGTTTTTTTCTTTTCTTTCTTTCTTTGTATCATTTCATTTTGGCGGAGTGCGCCATTTACAGTTGTTCGTTCATTGGGCCGCCATCTTGGATTCAGATTTTCTACTCTCCCCAATCTTCTTCTCGTCATAATCCAAGATGGCGGCAAGGCATTCCGCAAAGTAGCCCACCCCTAAAATACCCCTGCACTGCATGCTAGCTATATTAGGACATAGTACATTTAAGTCATTTAAATTTTTAATATGCAGTATCATGAATAGTAGTGCTGTACCCTTAGTGTACTGCGAACTGCCTTTCATAGAAGCTACAATATTAACGAAACTCCTGCATTTATTATTTTTCAGTTGCAGTTTTAGTTATGGTTGTCGAGTATTTACCGCAGTCAAAACATTGCTTTAGCTGGCTAACGAATGTAAATGTTGCCGTGTGGATTTGTCACATTTGTCACGTGGTTTGCCTTGTTCGATCCACAAGGATCATGGGTAGGCCAATTGTTTCCGGTGAAGCCATCAAAATAGTAGTAAAAGCTGTTGCCACCACTGTATAATCTCGGTCCATAGCCCCAATTCCCTGAAAATTTTGAAGGCGCCGGCTCTCTGTTACACGTGGCAGTCACACGCTTAATGATCTGACAGTTGACACTTCCATCCTGCCAATCAACAAAACTTCCAGTTCCCGGATGACAAATCAACCAATTGTTGATGTTGCTTTTGATCAGCACCTCTCTGCCAAGTTGTTTCCACAGCGAGAAGTTTATGGCATTGTAGTCTGTTTCGTTCAATGGTGGAGTTGTGGAGACAGGGACATTAACTTCCTTTTTCGCTGACCAATTCGGTATTGGTGTGATTGCGTTTGAATGTTGTTTGAAATTCTTGTAATTAGTGAATGTATAGCTTAATACCAGAGTCCAGCCTCCGCCATCAGTTTCCATGTCACAGTAAGCCCTGAAAGCGTTGTCCTTGGATCCACCGTCAGGATCAATCCAATAAACACCCGTGTGAGACGAAGAAGTTTGGTTGCGGAGAGAATGGCACGAGAAAACCGGGGACAATGGAGTAGTACCTACGTGAGGAATGTTCTGTTATTTGTATTTATTTATTTATTTATTTATTTATTTAAATCGTTACTTGATGTTTGAAATAGTGAACACATTTCTACAAAAATATCGCTAACACAACTTCTGTGTGATAAATAATTTTAATATTGGCCGTTTTATACCAGAAGACGTATTACCCGTCTGACGAACTTGGGCAAACATTTGTTGTTCGTCTGGTTATGCGTCTTTAGTGTAAAAGTGAGCTCAAGACGCATTATGCGTCTGGACGTACAATCTTCCGTTGTCGATCTTGAGCGACGCACAACTGAAGATACTTAGCTCCCACCCAAAAGCATAATTGTCTTTTCAAACTCATTAATAATACATGAGGAACTTTTGAAACATCCATGAAGAGGAACCAAAGGAAATGGTTACTGATATCCAAGAACTCGGCTGCGTTTCGTTTTTTCAAACCACTTTTCGGTGTTAGAAGATCGGAAGCCAGAAATACGCTTCCTCGTTTTTGATGTCCTCAATGTCCTCAATGTCAGTTCCAGTAACAGATCACTGTTAGTTCCACTTATTTAGATAACAAGCGTGAGTGGGATGATTGTTTTATTTAATACAATCAAGGAACATTGCTAGATTTTTCTTATTTCTGATTTTGAAAGAACGACCAGAACATTTCTGGTGCATGGCCGCTTAACCAAGTCAAAACTCAGGATCTCGGTGTGTTATCCAATGATCCAACTTTTAGTAAACAATCATATAGTGACTTTTCACATACGTACCTAGTGTTGAGGACGTTCCAAACGAGACAACCTGTAAGAGAAAATCATAATTTGGAATGAGACTGAAAGAATTTTTCTTTTCCATTGTAGTTCACATTTCGATATCGCAGACTCCGAAAACTGGCGTTAGCTTCTAGTATTAGTAACACTAGAAAGTTTTGTGTCGGTCTAAGCAAAGCATAAGGACTTAGTTTGAGAAAGTAGTTTGTACAAGCCTTCAAGAGCTCCATTTAATAATAACAATAATATAATAATAAATATAATAAAGACTTTATTAACAGCATTTCCACAGAGTGGATCTTCATCCGTTAATATCTAACTAAAATTAATTACAACTAAGACAAACTTAAGAAAAACGGTGTTAAAATGAATAACAAAATATGTGTTCCAAACGCTAAATGAAAATCAATCACAGTCTGGACCTGGCTTTATCTTGTAGCAATTTCTTTGTCTCCTTAAAAAATAAAATTGGATCCATGCAGTTTCTTAAAGAAAGGGGAAGGTTATTAAATAAATTAGCAGCTTCATCTTGAAACGTATTGGCGATCATTGATCTTTGGAGCTGTATACCCTTGCTGGAGCGTAAGTTTCGATTACTTTCGTAAGTCTCTAGTCTCAAATAATTTGGCCAGTCTGAGCTGTATAGACTCTTGTGTGTACTTTAAAAAAAAAACATTTCAAAAAAAAAAAAAGCTCAAAGTGCAAGTCAGGGGGGTGGTCAGTTTTGAAATTAACCTTTCAGGGCAATCTTTTTTCCGCTTCACAAACACACCACCGTGTGTCTGGTAATTCTAGGGTGTTGCAGTGTGATGAGAAGGTTTGTCGCGTGACTTGTCGACGCCCAAACCCCGACTCTAACCGAAAACAAACCCTAACTCAAAGTACTTACCCAAAGGCCAAAACAATGACACTAATTCTGCAATCCCAAAATAACCTTGGGTTGGAGTCAAGGTTACCAATTGCTGTTGACAGGTGGCCTCTCTTTTAAGCCTGGCGGGAGTTCTTGAGGTCTCCTCGCCATTATTATAAATTGAATGATTTCTTTTTATTTAAAAAGGCAAATAAATGATGATGATGGTTCTTGAAGGTGTCAAATGTCCAGGTGACATAATTTGAATTGTTCCCATAACACTGAGAAGAGCTAAATTTTCAGTGACGACTGGGTGCCTTTATGTTCCACCTGTCTCGGGCACAAAGTGACCAAAATTATGTATATAAGAGAAATTAAAAAAAAAAAAGAACTTAATACGCAGATTCTATGTCATGATAGCGTAGGACTTAGTATATTCAACCCTTGAATTCTCTTTCGGCCTCCAATACAATACGCAGCGCGCATATTATACAATTGACAGGCCGTACTGCCTCCGATCAGGCGAACGTGTTCCGGTGCGCTTTGTCCCCAAGACAAAGTGGTTCGCAGATTTCTGCACCATTAAGTATCAAGACCAGTTGTAATCCCTTTCTCTGTTATATTTCATCTGTTGTTTAGTGCTTCTAATCATATTTATATAATTATTTATTTGACTGTCTTTATACCGTAGTGTCTTGTACTATTGTCACTGACCATCCTTGTAATTCAGCCTTTTAGGCTGCGAGAGGGACATCAATAAACTATTATTATTATTATACATTTGCAAAGCCTTGACGCTTTTCATGTAAGACGTCTACAGGAGAAACAAAGTCAACACATTAGTTCCCTTCTATCCTCTCCCCCACAAACTCCATGAGCTTAGTTGACCATGACTTTGAAAGCTTTTACAGTAACTATATAGAAACTAGCAGAACATAACAAGGGTATAGACCGTGAGGGGTCTGGGCTCAGGTGATTGTGTTTGTGAGGACCACCGCCACAAAATAAAATTTGACCTGATAGCAGGGAATATTCGTACTAGATAAATCAGCCATATTTTCACATACGATCACTGTGAGGATCTGTTATATTTCTATTTATAATATAGTTATATTGTTATATTTATATTTTTTTATTTCTCCTTGACAATGGCGTCATGAAGACACCGAAATTAACGTCGGTTTTTATTGTTAATTTTTGCATGTCTCTATATGAAAATAACAAAGTAAGTAAGGGTCTAAAAGCAAGATAAAACGTACTATGTGAAAATATGGTTGGCCGGCGAGGACTTGAACCTCAGTCCCCTGTATTCAAGACAGATGTGACACGAAGAGTTTGATTCCACTAAGGATCTACTAACAGCGATATGAATATTCCAATTAATACGTAACATAAAACAGACCGTTACTAATTATCCTGCGAAATTGCGTGGAATATCGCCTGTTATTAAATTCTCAGCCTCGGATATTGCATTTCTAGCGTTCTGATTGGTTCACTAAATCTCGGTTATCAGCTCATATACCGTAGTTTGACCTTATATGGAAAACGAATGCTCCAGGTGTCGCTGAGCTAATTTTTTTCGGCGGGAAGGGAAAGTTTCTTCGGAAATATGTAGAAAAAAAAAAGAAAAGAAAGAAATGCCAAACAATGCCATCTCAATATAACAACAATAAAAGCCACAAAGTTTGGTATGACGCTATAAAAAATATTTTAAAAAATTGCAAGATTTTAAGATTTTTAGATCACATAACAACAACAATAACAATCGGTTACCTTTAAAAATTTCAGGATGGCTTGCAAATCCTGGCGGTAAGAGGTTAAAGCCAATCGAAGAAATTTCTTAGGAAGAGCTTTATGCCTGCCTGTATGTTTTTACGCATTTTCGAGGACTTCAGGAAAAAGTTCATCTATGAAATCCGTACGAGCGGCGGCCATAATGTTCGTTTCCGTCGCTCGGCACCACTCAACAAAACATTTGCACAAATGTGCACAGCACTTACAGTTCTCAAATAAGCTTGAAGTTTAAAAACTTACACTGAATGCTTGTCTCAGTGAGGTTGTACCTTGTACTCTTGGACTTGCCTGAAGTGTTTTAAATCGTCCGCGAGGAATTCAGTACAGCATGAAAAAAGCCGTCCTTGCACTGATCTCTTCCTTCGCTCGGCACCACACAGCAGAACATTTGCTCAAATGTGCACAACTATTACGCTTCTCGATGAGCTAAAACTTTAAAAGCACTTGACTGCTAGTCTCAGAAAGGTTATAATTCATACATTTAAACGTTTTTTCAATTTTAGATGTCCGACTGTGTCCGATTTTCTTCGTTTTCGATTTTTCATTCAACTCCGTTTGCAAAGAGCTGCGCGTGTCATGTGATCATTACGTTTCGCGCGCTTTGGTCGGAGGTTGCCTCAACATCCGGTCGTTTTAATTTGAAGGAAATTTTTTTCTTGAAAATATATAAAAATTCAGTCAACTTCAACAGCAATATCCAAACGCGGAGAATTTAACAAAACAATCATTCCATTTGCGCTTGTTGGATATGAGATTAGTTATAGCCAACTCGGCGCTTCGCGCCTCGTTGGCTATTTACCATCTCATATCCAACGCGCGTTCATGGAATAATTGTTAAATACTTAACCGACAAGGCCGTTAGGCCGAGTTGCCTAAAATCAGGAATATTCCGCAAGATTAAGTTGGATAATTGTGTTGTTATTCAACAAAATGTTAACAAAGCACAGTTTTATTGCGGGAAAGCTGGAGGCGATCTTCCAAGGTCGTTCCTTGTTTACGCTCTTACATTTTCCTCTCCAGCACACTTAATTACGTCTGTCGCAGGATATCTGTTGTGTATGGACGACGAATATTTAGTGCACAATGAATAAATTTGGGAATAAATTGTGTTGAATATTAACAAGGGATATTCGTGCTTAAAAAAAAAAATGTGAAAATCCCTATTTGCACATAGGAAAAACATATTTTATCACGTACTAATATAAAACATCTTTGTTGGTTGGCGCAGTATTTCTGTTCAAAGGTTTTTGATGACTGCAATTTACGTTTGAGATGTGACCAAAATTGCAAAGATGGTAGATTGTTTTGACCGATAAAAATTTTCAGGTCACGTATTAAAAATTCTGATCAACGGTTGTAATAAAAATGCTAAACTGATTGAATACCATTATTCATGTTATAGTGCCGCTGATTAACTCAAAATCCCTCATTTCAAACTTATGTATTTGGTATTGACATGAAACTGTCGCATCGAGTCATGTTTCGTTTTGTGGAAGACCTCCATGAAAACGGCCGCTGTTGGCTTTACGTGACAGCGAGCTTCCTCCAATAATGATTTCATTTTATTTTTTTAATTTTTTCCTCATTACTTAAACCCCGGATATCGGTAAAAGAAACGACAAACACAACAGCTGCCTTTTTTCTCGTAATGTGAATTAAACTCACAAAATAACGAACTGGAAAACATTACAGAAACAAGGCTGAGGTGAGAAAATGAGTACTCAACGAGAAAGTCAGATTAAAGGCGAGAATATTAAATTAAAATATATTATCAAATGTATTGCCTTACGCATATACGAACACACATCGATATTCATATCCTTGCAGTATGCATGACTGTGATGTTTGGCACATTAAATAAAGTTTAATGGCGTAGCTCTCACGAGTCTCCTCAGTAGTGATTGAGCATCCTGAACTTATAAGTAATCGCAAGGTGATTAGGTTCTACTCCTGTTTGGAGAATTTGGATTTCTTTTTTCCGAGTTTCCTTGTGTTAGTGATTGAATAACACTATATTCTCAACCTTCTATTTAATTATGTATTCTGACGTTAGACCGCCATCAAGCCGGATAAACCCAAACAAGTTTTCCTTCACAAGTCTACATTTAAATAGACTTTTGTCTCCTCTCTGCGATTGTGAATAACATTAAAAGAGATCAATTTTGATTGCCAACAGCCAAGCTTGTTTGTTAGAGCGCTTCAGGAAAAACCTTAAAAACAAAACAGATAAACCCCAACAACTTGTCCTTTACAGTCTACATTTAAATAGTTTTATTGTCGTGTCTACGACAAAAACGTTTATTATTTTTTACTTGACAAGAGTTTCCTTGTTCAAAACCGTTCCAGTTTTAAAGAACACGTTCTCGAAAACGTTTTCTTCCTTTGCATATGAACGAGTTAAATTCAGTTTATGAGTTGTTAAAAACGATCATGTCACGGAAAACTTGTTCGTGTGTAATCTGCCTTTGCCTACCTTTTCCAAATAAAAACACCCGTCTCGTTTCAGAAGCCCTGCAGGATTTCCTGATCGTCCTTCGCTGAAAAGGGAACATGTTTGTTGTTCTTTTATAAAATTCGCACTTTGGCAATCCTCTCGCCTCGCGCACATTTGTGAACAAGTCAACAGTGAGTCGACTTCTCCAATCCAAACACTGCTTTCGTAGTCCCTAAAGAAAAATCGGTTTTCTTCCATTTTAAAATACACTCCATTTTCGTCTGACTTTATTGCTGTTGCTAAGAACAGCAAGATAAAGACTTCACTAAAACTCTGCAAAAAAGAAAGAGCGCATGAATAAGGCTTAACATGACTTATGCTGTTAGCCTACAAAATTAAAACTGAGATTATAGGAACAATATTGAGTTTTGAAGATATCATTTACCATTTTACCGTGGAGTACGAGGAACGATTTACATGATTATAAAAAAAAAAGCTCCTTAAACCCAATGCTACGTGGTTATTTAAAAATGCAAACTTTATAAGGAAGTGATTATTATCTTAGCCATGCAGTCTTCATTAATTTTGACATGTCTTAGGCTGTCAATTCGAAATTGTCAGAGTCTGTCAAAAAACGATCTTTAAGGGGGTCTAGTTTCCAAGGAAACCGTTGTGCCGCGTGGGTGGGTAGTAGAAACGAAGTTTTATTTTATCAACAGAATTGATAAAGTAATTCGGTCACCGTAAAAAGATTCAAGTGCTTATGTTTTGCGCATTAACCCCTCGTCTTTGCAAATTTAATCGCTTTAACGAACGTCAATTTTTGTTTTCACGCGGTCAGTTAGCACATCGAACTAAACACCAATCTCTTGCTCCTCGAATTTAAGGCGTTACCTGACGGCTATTCTGTGTGATCTCGTTATTTATTGATTAAAAAAGGAGCTATTCATCATTGGCAGCCACAAGAAGTTTTAAACAAAGAGATATTTTTATTTCCAGGGATGTTGGCGGTATCACGCTTGAAGATGTTTTTTTTCCAGCCGTTTATTAAAATCCGGCATCCGTCAACCTAGATAGGGTGCTTAAGCACAGACGTTTTTGAGCCACGGACGGCAACCGGAAATTGAATTGAATTTTTCCCTTTTTGGAGCGTTTTCACGCCATCGCGTTTGTAACGTCAAACCACAGTCGTCAACAAGAGATTTTCCTGTCCGTGGTGAGGAGCAAAACCACGAAAATAAAGAAAACATTCGACTTCCGGTTGCCGTCCGTGGCACACGAACGTCTGTGCTTAAGCTCCCTGTTGTCCTGTCACTGAGGCATCAATCAACTCGAATTTGGATGGCGCCATAGAGCAGAACTGGTAGCAGAAGCAATTCCCCGCTTGGTGGTTTTTATTTCATATTTCAAGAAACACCATTCCTGATTCCTTGTCAGGATTTTAAAAACTTCCCTCGTGCAAAAGTACCTCAGTTTCATTTTATATGAAGATCCCTAATGTGCAGTCTGAGATCAAATAATACTGTTCCCTCTATTAAAACAGAGACTTCATATTTCCGTGACCCCGTGGGCGGAAATGGGCCGGGTTTAAAACAGAGAACCACCTCATTTTTACTTGTACGACATCGCGGTAGGCTCGACCAAGTACGCTGGACCTGTTGTAGCAAACACAACTCTTCAGTGTTCTTGTTTTGATAGAATTGTACTCATACTTTTCCAAATTATTTCCCCCGTGCAGTTTCGCAAGCACAAAGGTAGGAAAAGGGGGGGAAAAGGGGAAAAGCGTAAAATTGGAATACTAAATTACCTTATCGACTGTGTTGATAAAAGCAAACATTCATTTCATTTTAGTCATCTAATTTCGGCACAAAAAGAGATTATAAAGCAAGACAAAAGACCAGAGACTATTGTGCCGTATTTTAAAGAGACAAACAATAAAACCGACTTCTATTTTCGTCTGCACATCACTATACGAAATTTTTACTTTCTGATTTGAGGTAAAGAACTTTTCAGCAAATAAAGATTGTCTCTACTGAATTTTATGGACAAAAACGTTCTTGCGGTTATTTTTTTCTAATTAATCATGTGTTGAAAGTCGATCACCTAGGCCTCTCAGCGCCATTGGCTATCACGTGGAGGCTTGAGAGCGTTCGGATGGCTTGACTACGTTTAGAATGAACTAGCTTAACACTATTTGCGTAGTCTCAGCAGTTCTGTGTCTCGTTACGCAACGCTCCTCCCCAGCGTTGCGTGACAATACACAGAACGGCTGCAAGGGAGATACTATTTGCCGTTTGCCTTGATTTTTGTTTCGTGCAAATCGCATTTCAAATATGAAGTTTCATCTCGGTAACATGCCGTGTGACAGCTTCTGAAAATTTTAATCTAATTCAGAATGTTGCAGAATTAATCATCTACTCCGGAGTGTTCATGACTTTATCCAGCGGATGAAAATGTAGTACTTGGAGTACGTTTTATCCGCTGGATAACGTTATCCACTCTTCGAATAACCGGGGCCTAGGGCCCGTTTCTCGAAAGTACCAATAACTTACCGGGCCCGTTAAGTATATCTTTAAATGTTTTTTCGCCGATTACACAACGATTACAGACATGGTTCTTCGCCAATGTTTTGATAGAATAATAAGATTTTAAAATTTAGTATTTAAAGCTAACAAAAAATGACTTCTGTTAAGAGACATTTGTCACCAAAATTACTTATCGGGCCCAGTAAGTTACCAGGACGTTCGAGAAACGGGCCCCTGGATTCTAATTTTAACTTAGCTCCTGTAGGTAGTTTCGAAAGAAAAAAGAAGTAAAGGTGGATAAAGAGATCACAAATCTTGATAGAATTATATTAGTCAACTACATACGAAATAGTCACCCTAGTTTGCACCTCAATCTGAAGCAAACTTAGTCACTGTCATTTCGGTGCAAAAATATGCAAAGTTCACCTAAAGAAATAAAACTTGACGAAATCTTTGATGCACATTTTATTTGCTGACTAGGAGTAAAAATAAATAGATATATTAACAAACAAATAAACGAATAAATCACTATATTTAAGAGCAACAGTTTAATTATCAGTATGATTACTATTGGGGGTACAATCCCGATAGAATTTGGAATTTGAATTTTTTTGTGTTCATCCAGGTCTTTCATAACTTTTTCAGTCCTGCAATGTCGGTTTTTTAAATGAGCCTTGAAACAGTGATTTGATTTAAAGCGATGGGACATCAAATTGTGAAGCAGCGTGAGACAGAAAATGTAACAAATTGTCCACATATCCAGCAGCCGGGTAACGTTTTGAAACGAACCTTGCATGTAGAAATGGTTGACAGCTGTTTTGTATTGTTCAGGGGCGGATCCAGAAAATTCAAGTTGGTGGCAAGGCATTCCGCGAAGAAAATACCGAGCGCTATTTCATCAATAAGGTGGCTCACAGGAGAGCGTTTGATTCTATTTCTACTGGTATTTTTCCTTTCTTTCTTTGTGTCTTTTCATTTGGCCGAGTGTGCCATTAACAGTCGTTCGTTCATTGGGCCGCCATCTTGGATTGAGACTTCTCAATCTTCTTCTCGTCATAATCCAAGATGGCGGCAAGGCACTCCGCAAAGAAGCTACTGAGCACTCCCTCGCCCGCAAAATACCCCTGCACTGCAGGCTAGCTGTATAACACTGTACATCTAAGTACGTTTGTATTTTTTATGCAGTATCATGACCAGTAGTGTTGTAACCTTAGTGAAATGTCAACTGTCTTCCTACAAGCTACCATATTAAGGCATCTCCTGCATTTAATTTTTCAGTTAACATTTTAGTTCCAGTTGTCGGGTCTTTCCCGCTGTCAAAACATTGCTTTGGGATTTATTTCAGCTGGCTAACGAATGTAAATATTGCCGTGGGGATTTGTCACATTTTTTACATGGTTTGGACCGCTCAATCCACACGGATCATGAACAGGCCAATGTTTTTTAGTGTTGCCATCAAAATAGTAGTAAAATTTCCCGCCATTGTATAATATCGGTCCATCGCGCCGACTACAACCAAATTTCGAAGGCGCCGGTTTCCCCTTACATCTGGCAGTTACACGTTTAATGATCTGACATTTTACACTCCCTCCCTGCCCATCAACAAAACTTCCAGTTCCCGGATGACAAATCAACCAATTGTTGATATTGCATTTAATCAGCACCTGTCTTCCAAGTTGTTTCCACAGCGAGAAGTTTATGGCGTTGTAGTCTGTTTCGTTCAAAGGTGGAGTTGTTGAGACAGGGACATTAACTTCCTTTTTCGCTGACCAATTCGGTATTGGTGTGATTGCGTTTGAAAAATCTGTGAACTTGTGGTAATTAGTGAATGTATAGCTTAATACCAGAGTCCATCCTCCGCCATCGGTATCCATGTCACAGTAAGCCCTGAACGCGTTGTCCTTGGATCCACCGTCAGGATCGATCCAATAAACACCCGTGTGAGACAAAGAAGTTTGGTTGCGGAGAGACTGGCACGATGGAACTGCGGACAATTGAGTAGTACCTAGGTGAGAAATGTTCCGTTAATTGTATTTAATATTGTTTTTGCTAAAACGGTTACTTGGTCATTGAAATACTTAAAACGGTTTCACAAAAATATCACTTAACCAACTTCCGTAGTGAATAACTTAAGATTAGGGGAAAAGGTGAAAAAGTGAAGAAAATTTAAAGCAATTGCAAGAATAAGTTCCAGTAAAAATTGTGCGCTCAAAACTCACATGTTAATATTTCCGTTATCGTTTTGAAAATATTTACATAAGCGCAGCACTTTCAAAGAGGGGACTATTAAAGTTGAAAGAACAAACGGACAAATCATTGTATGAAAGAGTTAGTTCGATGTCAATAAGTTTAGAGCTTACCTTTCGATTAGAGGAGGATGTAGCATTATTTCTAGGTTATTTTTGATAAAACAATTATTTCACTCATGGTTGTTTGAAATGAAATGATTATGTAACAGCAGCAGTGTTTTATCGGGATTTAAAACCACGAGACCCAGCCGAGTGGTTTTAGATCCGATAAAACACGTGCTGCAAGTTTTTTCACGGCTTCAAAAACATTCCTGGAAAAGCGTGTGTCAAGAGACACTACCATGCTTGCTTTGATTGATTTGCACGACAAAATTTCATCTGCGTTGGATAACGGTGAATTAGCGGTTGGCGTCTTCTTAGACCTCTCGAAAGCTTTTGACACAGTTGATCATTCTATCTTATTTGATAAACTTGAACACTATGGCATACGTGGCTTGGCCTTGAAATGGATAAAGAGCTATTTTTCAAACAGACTCCAATTTGTTGAATACAACGGTCAGGTTTCTTCACGTACCAACATTTCATGTGGTGTACCACAAAACTCTATTTTAGGACCTTTATTTTTTTTTTTTTTGCTTTATATCAATGATATAAACAATGCATCTAAAATATTACAGCTAATCTTATTTGCTGATGATACTAACGCTTTTCTGTCTCACAAGGATGCAGATTGCTTAGCTAACATTTAATACTGAGCTAAATAACTTGTCAATTTGGCTTAGAGCTAACAAGCTCTCATTAAATCTGGAGAAAACTAAATTTATGGTATTTAAACCAAGTCAAAAACGTACAAGTCATGATATTCAACTTTTAATGAATAATTATAAACTTGATCAGGTAAAAGAAACAGTTTTCTTGGGAGTAATTCTAGATGAAAATTTAAACTGGAAGTCCGAAATCTCACATGCGGCTAACAAAGTCTCAAAGTCTATCGGAATAATTCGCAAATCTAAATTCTACTTGTCGACAAAATCTCTACGAACATTATATTTTTCACTAGTCTACCCTTCCTTTTTTTACTGCAACTTAATTTGGGCCTCCACTTACAAACCTAACCTTGTTCGTCTTGAAATTCTTCAGAAACGAGTGGTGAGAACTATAGCTAAAACCATTTCTATGCACATACTGATCAAATCTTTAGAAAACTTGCTATTTTAAAATTTCATGACATACACCTATTTCAATTAGGCTTATTCATGTACTCTTACCAAAACCGTACCCTTCCTTTGAAATTTGACAGTAAATTCAACTTACAGAAAGAAATTCATTCGTATCATACAAGAAACTCATTTATATCGTTTGTCTCTTTGTCGAACTAACATCAAACAATTTTCCGTTTTTTACCAGGGACCTAAATTTTACAACTCCTTGTGTACCGAAATCGTCAACTCGTCCTCCTCTATCTCCTTTAAGAAAGCACTTAAGGCGTTTTTCTATAATAACTATTAGTAGTTTTCATTTTCTTGTAGCTTTTGTTTTCGTAATATATCCTTCCGTTTGACATTGTAATTGTATGAAATTGTAATTGTATTCGTCGTCGTGTTATTATCTTCTTTTTTGATTTCATCTTGTAAAATAATAGCTGAGGAGACCTAATTAATATAAGCTTCATAGTTTCCTTTACGTCTCCTCGCCATTGTTACATCTATTTTTTTTCTATTTTTTTTTTTTTTGTTTACACTGTATTTGTGGTGTGGCAAAATAAAAAAAATATGAAAAAAAAAAGAGAGTTCACAACAACGATGCTTTTGTGAACGTTGGGAATAAGCCTACGAGAAAAACATAAAACACCGTATACTAATAAGGAGTAGGTTTTATCGGGTTTTAAAGCCACTACACGTGATGTTTTATCGTCCATTTGATGGGTCAATGGGCTTATGAATTATTAATGAGTTTTTGAAAGCCAATTCGGCACTACGCGCCTCGTTGGCTATCTATCATCTCATCTCCAATTCAACGGCCTCACGTAAGTCTTCACATACGTACCAAGCCTGGTTGAGGACGTTCTGTACGAGCCAACCTAGAAGAGAAATTCATAATTTGAAATGAGACTCTAAACCCTGAAAAGAACCTAGTTTTCTGGTTGTACCTGTCTCGGATACGAAGTATCCGAAGTATTCGAAGTAAAACTTTTTGACAGTGGCTTGGCTACTACCAAAAAAATAGGTTTTAAGGATAGATAAAAAACTTTCATCCGTATGTCTTGGTATCCTTCTTAGACCAGCAAATTTTTAATATTTCTCAACAATACATGTACACAGCACGCAAACCGTTAGGCCTGTACTTAGTTGGCTAAAATCAGGGAATATTACACAACATTGAGCGGGCTAAATGTTTTTTCAACACATTATTAACAAAGCATAGTGTTACTGCGGGGAAGCTGGGGACGATCTTCCGAAGTCAAATTACCTATATCGCACGATAACGTTTGGTACGGACGACGAATATTCTGTACACCATGAATATATTTGCGCAGTGTTACAATGTGTTGATTGAATAACAACAAGATAGAGATATTCGTACTAAGTGATGAGGTAAAAGCCATATTTTCGGCACCGGAAAACACATTTTATTATGTGTTAATATAAAACATCCTTGTTGGTTGACAAGGTGTTTTTGTTCAAAAGTTTTTGATAACTGCAATTTACACTTAGGATGTGGCCAAGATTGCAAAGTTTGCATAATGCATTTGGTAGATTACTGTTTGGCTGATTAGTAATTTTGATCAACGGTTGTAATAAAAATACTTATTGGTATTGTAGTGCCGCAGATTAACTCAAAAACCCACTTTAATTCCAAACTTATGTATTTGTTATTAACATGAAACTTTTACATCAAGTCATGTTTCATTTCATAGAAGACCTTCCTGAAAATCACTGTTGTCTTTACGTGACAGCGATCTTCCTACAGCAATGATTTTATTTAATTTGCTTATTATGTTATTGTAACCAAACTCCGAATTTCGGTCAAAGAAAACATAAACACATGTCCAACTGCTGTTTTTTTCTTATAATGGGAAATAAACTAACCAAATAACAAGTTAGAAAACATCTTGAACATTATAGAAACAGGACTAAGGAGAGAAAATTATTTTAATGCTTCCGCCAGGTTTCAATTCTATTAGTGTGCAACAATTATGAGTACTCAACAAGAGAATTCATTGTTTCCTTCCCCTTTTCATGTTAAAGATTAAAGACGAAAGTTAATGATAAAAACACCATCACAGTTCTTCCTTTGCGTATATGCCATTCAACGCCAGTCAAATCCTGGCAGTATGCAGGACGTTTGTCACATGAACCTAGGTTAAGGGCGTAGCTATATATAGCTCTCACGAGTCTCCCACAGCTCAGTGGTAAAACACCCGAACTAATAGAGTGTTTTCATTCATGTGAGTACTGGCCAAATTGGTTTACTGAAACAAAAGAAATAATTTGCATAAAAATAGAGTTCAATTCCCAGAGGTTTAGTTTAATGGGACACCAACATGGCCGCCATTTCTTTGTTTTGGGACACCAACATGGCCGTTGTGACGTCATGTGAGAACACTCTATAATCGCAAGGTGATAGGTTTGACTCCTGTTTGGAGAAGCCGGATTTCTTTTTTAATTTCCGAGTTTTCCTGTGGCGCTGACTAAATAACACATCATTCTCAACTTGCTATTTGTTTATACTGACAAAAGACCGCCATCAAGACGGCTGCACCCAAACAAGTTTTCCTTAACAAGTCTACATTAAAATAGACTTTATTGTCGTGTGTACGACAAAAACTTTCATTATATTTTACTTGACAAGAGTTTTCTTGTTCAAAAGGATTCCAGTTTTATGAACACGTTCTCGAAAATGTTTTCTCCGTTTACAAATGAACGTGTCAAAGTCAGTTTAAGTTGTCAGTATAAAATAAAATAAATAAACTTTGTTGCACGAGGATGACACCTAACAGTCTGTTACCACTGACAAACCTGTGGCCCTCAGATTCCGGATCGAATTGGAATTTAGAAATGCTGGTTTTTGTGGAGAGGGGAAAACCAGTGTACCCGGAGAAAAACCTCTCGAAGCAAGGACGAGAACCAACAACAAACTCAACCCATATATGAAGCTGAGTCCGGGAATCGAGCCTAAGCAACATTGGTGAAAGGCAGGTGCTCTCACCACTGCACCATCCCTGCTCTCCAAACGAGATACTGCCAAGGAAAACTTGCTCGTGTATAATCTGCCTTTGCCTACCTTTTCCATATAAAAACACCCGTCTCGTTTCAGAAGCCCTGTAAGATATGATGGCCCTTCGCTGAAAAGCGAACATGTCTGTTGTTCTTTTATAAAATTTGCACTTTGGCAATCTTCTCGCCTCGCGCACATTTGTGAACAGGACAACAGTGAAACGGCTTTTCCAATCCAAACACTGCTTTCGTTTCCCCTAAAGAATAACCGGTTTTCTTCTATTTTAAAGTACGCTCCATTTTCGTCTGATTTTATTGCTGTTGTTAAGAACAGCAAGGTGAAAACTGTACTTAAACTCTGCAAAAAGGAAAGAAGAAAGGATGAATAAAGCTTAAGACGACGTATGCTATTGGCGAGCCTACGAAAATAATAGATAATAGCAACAATTTTGCAGTTTTGAAGATATCATTTACCATTTTGCCGTGGAGTACGAGGAACGATTACATGCCGTATAAAAATAGAGCTCCTTAAATCCAATGCTATCTTAGCCAATCTTCATTAATTTAAACGTGTTTTTCTCTTTATTGAATTAAATTTTGCTGTGAAACAAAAGGAGTCTGTCAATAATTAATGATAGAAATCTATTTTAATTATTAGAACTTCACTTCCTGTCAATGTATATTTGCCGACGCAAGTCTGTGAAAAAGCCTAAATCAAACGAAGAACGTAGCGCCGAACGTTTTCGTTATCCGATCAGTCGTCACTCAGAACAGAAATGACAACAGTTTAAAGCGTTTGGTTTAGATGAGTTCCATCTTTTAACATTTTATAAGCAACCTATCTCTTAAGTGTCTGTCTTCCTAAAAGCTGTCCGGTCGTTTTGTGGTCAAAATAAAATCGGACGTCTCGAAGTCGTTATGACTTCATTTTCAAGGCTATAAAAATAACAGTTGTGAAGTAGTTCACGCTGGAAAAGTGTTAATTAAGATATAAAAGCGTTTAAGGTGCTAATAATTGACCGCGCGATCGAATATTAAAAGTGAAACTTTGGTGCAAATTGAGTCCGACAGTATGTTTAGTAAAAACTCAAAGCTATTAAAAGACAATTCTTTTCTTTAATACTGTTAGATTAATTCTGTCCACTTAAACTAAAAAAAGAAATCGGAGAGTTGGGAGAGTTGATTGTCCCAACGCGACAGACAAAAAAAAACTCGTTTAAAACTCGTGGGAGAACGTGACTCAATGTAGAGGCTTTCACGGAGAAAGTGTAAGTAGTAAACATATTGTAGTGTAGTGTACATATTTGTATTGTAAGAGGTGCTTTTGTATGATAAAAAAATATAATTAAATAAAAAGACGAAAATAAGCTATATTCCAGACCTATTTTCTCATTCGTCAGATAAAAATCTCACAGTTGTACCGTACCAATATCACAGCTGTAAAGACTAAACATTGTAAATCAAGTATTTGAAACCAAACTTTATCTTTATTCCTACAAGTGTTGAACGTTCAAAGTTATCTCCTGTGAGCATATTTTCTCAAAACGTAAGAGTTCATCAACATAAAAATGAACCTTTAAGTCTTAAATAAAGCTAGCGCCAACAATAAATTTAAAAAAAATCCTAAAGGCTAGAAAGATATAAGAAATGTTAAAAACATTAGTAAATTCGAGTAAGGGTCAGCAGAAGGCGGCTAATATCTCTTATCAGTATAGTAAAGCTGATCTCACCTGTATTTGAATATGTATATTCAACGTTTCATCCATCAGCTTGCTGCAAAAGTTGGCCGAAAGCCCTCTTTGGGTCCACAGTTGAGGGCTAGAAGACATCCTCAGTTAACCTGGCCATTAAACTCAAAATTAAAGTTGTTTTGTATATGTCATATCCATTAGCTAATGAAATCTAGTTATCTTTCATTTTTTATGATAACTTTATTGGAAAACTCCACAGCTTAATATAGAAATGATTTAAGGAGAGAAGAAAATAAGATTTTTTTAATGTTTACACTCAGTTATTCTACGGGATTAGTCAGCAAAGGCTAACTTTTACGTTCAGTTTTATAGGGACTATTTGGTTTACTAAGAAAATGAGTGATTGGACGATAATCGACCTAGATGACTTATAAAAATGTGTGGCAATGCTACAGCTGTTTTTTAACCATACCAATTTTCACCCACCTCAATATCAACCTAAAAAGAAACCGGCCAGCAAATTGTCACAGTGTAAATTATCGCTAGTCTCTGCGATTGAATCTATTAATGGGTCTGATAACTCGATACATGTAACTGAAAAAGTCTTAGCTGAATAAAGAATCTGCCCTCCCCGAAGGTCTACATAGGATTAAGAAAATTTTGAAATAGATGCGGAGCCCTGAATAACAAGATTCTTCACTGGCATGTTAGCACCAGAGTCATAGCTAAGTACATGAAATAATCTAAATTTATATTTTGAATTTTTGCTAAAGCAAAAGCAATATCCCAAAAGATCTTCCTTGGATAGTATCCACATTGTTTAATAATAATAATAATAATAATAATAATAATAATAATAATAATAATAATAATAATAATAATAATAATAATAACATTTCTAATGCGCAAATTTCAAGAAATGTTCAAATGCGCATGACAAGATTAAAAACGGAATAAAAAGGCTAAAAAGCTAAAATTACAATCAACAATAAACTTACAATGATTAAAAAAAAATCACAATTAAAAGTAAACTGACAGTAATAAAAAACAACTATGATAAAAATGCATGACGGAATAGGTGAGTTTTTAGCTTGGCTTTAAAAGTACTAACTGTGGTGGCGCTTCTTATGTCAAATGGTAGCGCATTCCAAAGTATCGGTGCAGCACAGGTAAAAGAACGGTCACCAAGTGTAGCTTTTGATTTAAAACGCGGATAACTAAGTAAAAGCTTATCGCTAGAATTCCCTAGATTATATATGGATGGCAGCCTAAGAGAAATAAGGGACGATAAATAACTAGGCGCTAAAAAATTAAGAATCTTAAAAGTAATTAAAAGTATTTTAAACTCGATTCTGTATCTAATCGGTAACCAGTGTAATTCATAAATAAGGGGCGTTACATGGCCAAATTTCTGTTCTTTAAAAATCAGTCTGGCGCAAGCATTCTGTACTCGTTGCAGTTTATTTAACAAGCAGTCTGGTAGTCCATATAAAAGACCATTGCAATAGTCAAGGCGACTTGTTATGAATGCATGGACAAGAGTCTCAGTTGACTGCTGTGAAAGATACTTTCTGATCCGACGGATATTATAGATATGGTAAAATGAAGAGGCGCAGATTTTTGTGATATGTGTTGCCATGGACAGCCTAGAATCAAACCAAGAACCAAGATTTCTTGCAATTGGCACGGGCTGAACCTCTGAGTCACCCACACGTATACTGATATTGTCTAGCTTATCCAGCTGTTTTGATGTACTAATGATGAGGAATTCAGTCTTCTCGTCATTTAATTTAAGATCGTTATTCAACATCCAAGACCGGATGTCTCTGATGCAGTCTTTCATATTCTTCACCACAGCAAGTTGTTCAGCTCTGTCATTCGGACTAAAGGAGATGTAAACTTGTAAGTCATCAGCATAACAGTGAATCATGGGCAGATGATATTTAATGATCTCAAAAAGCTTACTCGTGTACAACGTGAACAATAGCGGACCCAGGCAGGAACCTTGAGGCACGCCGCATTCTAATTTAAAAGGTTCAGATAGTGACTCGTTAATCATTATCCGTTGAGTTCTTCCAGACAAATAGGACGCAAACCACGAAAGAGCTTTTCCCTGTATAACAAATGAGTACTCAAGTCGACGTAGAATGGTGTCATGATTAACTGTATCAAAGGCAGCACTCAAGTCGAGCAGAATTAGCAAAGTAACGCGTTGGTCGTTCATGTTAAGGAGAATGTCATTCATAACTCTAAGCAGTGCAGTTTCTGTGCTGTGATTCTGTCGATAGGCTGATTGGAACACTGGGAACAGATTGCTACAATCTAAATAATGTTGTAGTTGCTTGGCAACAACAGTCTCATCTAGCTTTGAGACAAATGCCAAATTACTCACTGGTCTGAAGTTCTTAAAGACAGGGGCTAAGCCAATTCCTTTTTCAGCAGCGGCCGAACTAGAGCACACTTCCAGGTACGTGGAAAATAACCAGAATCAAGCGAAAGATTGATCATTTTCGTGATCGGAGGCAGTAGCACATCGACGTTTACATATCATACAGAAGTAAGGTGACCAGTTGTCATGGTAACCTCAATGACTGCTGTGACCAACATTTTTTTGCCAGCTGCAAAATCAAAGAATGACTCGGCATTATCACTATATGTTACAATTCATATTTAGATTCTGGGTATTTAAATGCAGCCAAAATGTTGTTTGGGGTTGCTTGCAGTCGACTAACGAATGTAAATATTTCCATGTGAATCAGCCACATTCTTCAAGTGGTTTGCACCGTTCTTTCCACAAGGATCATGGGTAGGCCAATTATTTCCGGTGTAACCATCAAAGTAGTAGTAGGTGCTGCCCCAGTAGCCAGTGCTGTAGAACATCGGTCCATTTCCTACAATTCGAACAAATTTTGAAGGCGCCGGCTCACTGTTACACGTGGCAGTCACGCGTTTAATGATCTGACACCTAACACTCCCATCCTGCCAATCAACCAAACTTCCAGTTCCCGGAAGACAAATCAACCAATTGTTGATATTGCTCTTGATTAAGACCTGCTTGCCAATGTGTTTCCACAGCGAGAAGTTCATGGCGTTGTAGTCTGTTTCGTTCAGTGGTGGAGTTGTTGAGATGGGAACATCCACTTCCGGTTTAGCTGGCCAACTTGGTCTTGGGGTGATTGCGTTTGAATTTTGTGTGAAATAGTGGTAATTAGTGAATGTATAGCTTGATACCAGAGTCCAACCTCCGCCATCAGTCTCCATGTCACAGTTAGCCGTGAACGCGTTTTCCTGAGAACTGCCCTCAGGATCAATCCAATAAACACCCGAGGGAGTAGAAGGAAATTGGTTGCGGAGGAATTGGCACGAGGGAACTGCGGACATTTGAGTGGTACCTACGTGGAGAAACGTTTTGTTAATCATTATAATACTTGCATTTGATTTTTTTTAAAGTTAACTGGTCTTTTCAATTGTTCAAGCATTTCTTAACACTGAAGAGAAAACAACTTCTGTGAATAACTGACGCGCATGAGAAACAAAGTGGAAAATTGAAAAAACATTAAATTTCTGGTTGCTTTATGATGTGCGAGTTTTTTTTCCTAATTAGGACTTTGTTTTATTTTATTTTCAGCGATGCATACCTCTGTCTTTTGTAAATCAATGCCATGTGCAATTATCTATGGATGATATATTGTACACAGCATACCTCCAATAGCTGATAAGTTTCCTTCGGAAAAAAACGTTTGTTAGCTACGCGACATATGACATAAATCTGTTGCGAGTTCAAACTTCTGTCACTGTTTTTTTTTTTAATGACAAATTAAAAATTAAGTCCCGTGGAAAAATTCGCAATTTGCATTTTTGTGTTAAGCATAAAATTTACTCCCCGGCTAAACATCCAGTATCAATATTATACTCAAAAGCACTTAGTGTATATTTAGTTATTGAGCGTTACACAAATTTAAATATTGTGTCGAAGAGCTCGTTCGCTTTCCTTGAGATTTGAGCGTGCCCTTTTAAATTTGACTTCAGAAATTAGTATTCTTTATTTTTTTTTTAATTTCCTTCTCCAATCTCTGTGATAGTTTTCAAAACTATGCTCGACTTGTTGGGTATCGCAAAAATCAGTCCCCTACCGATGAGAGCAATCTACTGCAAAACGCAAATTTCGTTCCAGTAAAAAACAAAAAAACCCGCTAAATCACAGTTTGCGAGAGCAGACGCCTTTTCTGGCGGAAAAGAGTCTGCTTTCGCAAGTTAGCGAAATAGCGATATAAAATAATCCTGAAGAAAATTCATGCTATAAGGCAGTGTTCAACTCCTTGTGACATTGAATACGATTCATTTGCGTGGAAAAATATGTATAAAAGAGGACTAGCCATGCGTTAAAATCGTAATAGCAAAAAACATTCCATTGAATGGCCCAATTTCGATATATTAAAATTCTAGTTTGGCTACGAGGCTAAGGGGAAGAAAGCAACATAAATAGGCCTTATCACGGTTTTCGACGCCATTTTGACGAGTAGGCAAACAGGCTCGAAATAGCAGTGTTTGTATGGAAATCCGATGTCAAATAATTTTCATAAAACATCACTTCTGAAAAATTCATGAATTGGAAAGTTTTGGCACTAGGAAAAGGATTTTAAGAACAAAATTGGAGGGATGTAGCTGTGCCAGAAAGCGTCCAGTTGTGTTTTGAACTTTCCATACATTTGTCTGTATCGAACCAGCCGTGAACTGCTACTAAAAATAGTTCGCGGGAAAAAATACAGGGAAATGTATGGAAAGTTCAAAACACGACTGGACGCTTTCTGGCACAGCTACATCCCCCCAATTTTTTTCTTAAAATCATTTTCCTAGTACCAAAAGTTTCCAATTCATGAATTTTTCAGAAGCTATGTTTAATGAAAATTATTTGACATCGGATTTCCATACAAGCACTGTTATTTCAGACGTGTTTGCCTACTCGTCAAAATGGCGTCAAAAACCGTGATAAGGCCTATTACATTGAGGGTCAGAGATGAATAATTAATTTCTTATGTTTTATACCCATAAGCCTCGTAGCCAAGCTAGAATTTTAATATATCAAAATTGATCTATTGAACTAACTAAAAAAAGAAAACTTTTAAAGAGGTAATATATAAACAATAGCCTCCATTTTGCGCGAAAATATGCTCAGATATTTCTCCGCGGGCATTATCTGTTCCGAGAAGCGAACAGTTCGCTCGAGGAAAACAGTGAGCTTTGAGGAGCAGATAATGTCCAAGGACAAATATCTGAGTATATTTTTAAAGTCAAATGGAGGCTATTGTGTTTATTATCTTTCAAATATTTTTCGCAACATGCGGGAATCGGCAGCATCTGCCATTCACAGTGTCACATGTCAATCACGTCAAAGTTTGTCAGTTGGCTTCTAAAATCTCCACGTCTCCACGTCAGATTTCACTTCAGTCGAAAGCGTTTGTTTGGGGAAAAGGTAAAACATTTGGGAGGAAAGTAAACTTGTTTAATTCCGTGAAAGACAAAAGCAATATACAAGTGGCGGATAAGGTTACAGGGAATCTAACTACCTATCGAGGACAAGCTAAAGATCATCGAAAGCAAAAAACTGTAAAGTATCGCATTCCGTAAAAAGTGTAAACCGCAGTCAACGAAACAACTGGAGCTTTGTCGTTCTGTTCCTTTATCTAGTGTTCAATTGGAGCAGTACAATTGTGGAATTTACCAGCCGAAAACGACCTGTGAAGAAATCGAAGCTGAACCTGCAGTCGAACACGACGCCACCGGCTGTTTTTGCTGGATTTCCATCAGAGCGCTTTCTTGGCTAACTTGACATTGAATTGAGCCAGCAACGAAGTTGATCACCATAGCTGAGGATTCATTGAACTTGTTGCTCGAGAGTAGGACAAGCCGCTTCTCTTCGTAGAGAATCTCGACATCTCGGGTATCATGGCTGGTTTATGTTTCGTCGGTGGACGAGATTTTGCATTCGCGAGCGATCTCGACCAGGTGAGCATTGATAGCATCATTTACCAGCTTGAACTCTGTCAGTAATGGTACTGAAATTTATGTTTTCCTTATTTAAATTCCTATCCAGGCCAGCACGAATTGCTCTTATTGAATTACAACTGTAATATTTGCCGTCGTGTGAGCGAGCTTCAAGCTTATTAAACTCACTTTAATTAGTGGCTTGTTGATGGCTTTCACATTGTGCCAGACTGAAAAAAAAACTATAAGTACTCTTAAATGAGATGGGCTAAAACTTTTCGTCTTTCATATTTTTTAGTTTTGCCACATTTCTAATTCAAGGACTGTTGAACAGAGTTCAAACCAAGAGAAAATGTCGCAAATACGAGCTTGAGTATTTCAACATTTCGTTTACGAACAGCTTACCGTCAAAAACGTTTAGAGCGTATGATGTTTTCTGGTACTGCTTTATTGACCGGCAGGTTTATCTCTTCTTCTGTCACAAAAACAAACCGTTCCCCCATCTTGCCATTAATATTAATTGCAAACTTGACGCGCCTTGAAGTTTTTGAAATTGGGGAATATCACTGGATATTCCCCAGTTTTAGCCGGGGTATATTCGGTCACGTGAGGCGTTTAGACCAATTGCGTGCGAGCGAAAATATTCGATGGATTATAAAACAACCTTTACATACTTACCCGGTACTGTGGACTTTTCAAGAGAGCCAACCTGTAGAAGCGATTCGTATTGTCGAATAAGTCGTTGATTAACAAATTACATCCAAGTTTATAGAAATAAATGGCGTTTTCTTTTTCTTAGAAGTACAATTCGAGTGCAGTTGCATTTAAGAAGTGACCAAGATTAAAAAAATTTAATAAAACGTAGTTGTTAGATTGTTTTTTATCATAGTTATTAAAAGATGGTTACGAAGCCAGGCAAAGTTTTGGCCTGGACTAATAATAGAAATAATTTTGCAGCTCACACATTGTGAATTTAAAACAACAATTATTTTTATTATTTAAATTGTAGTGCCGGGCCTTAAAAAGGCCATTTCTGTTTTGATGTGAACATTATAATGAAAGCGAGGCTTAGTGCAAAGCTTTACGTGTGGAAATTACTTTTGTTTGCATATGCATGAAAACAAATTTTCATAATAAAAACTTTGTACTTAGCCTCGCTTTCATAATGAGGCTTAAAGCAACTCGGAAATTGCCTATTAAAAACTTATGTTAGAGCCTATTATTATTTTGTATTTATTTTACCTTATAAACCGTCTTTATGTTCTTATGAAACTGTCACATCTATGTTATAGCGGTCGCTTCCTCCCATTGAGATTTTAGTTATTAAGTTATTTCATTATACTTATTACTTTAAGGGTAAGTATTACACTTATTACTTTAAGGGTAAGTATTACAGGGTTTTTGGCCTTTTGTAGTGAAAATCTTGCGAAAGCACCTTCACTTAGTTACAAAATGACTCTAGAACATCAAAAAAAAGAAGGCTTTTTTCAGTGTTTTTAAATTACTAACTGGAGGACAATATGTAATCAATAAGAGAATATATTGCTTCCTGTACTTCCTTTCAAGAGATTGAAGTTAAACGACGGCGGTAATCATCGAAAATTAATCTTCTATCTACTAATATTAATATTGACAAACGACTTCCAGCCTACCTTTTCCAAATAAAAACACCCGGCTCGTTTCAAAAGCCCTGTAGGATATTTTGTTCGTTCTTTGCTGAGAAGTGAACATGTCTGTTGGCCTTTCATAAAATTCCCACTTTGACAATCGACTCGCCTCGCGCACATTTGTGTACAGGACAATAGTGAGTCGACTTTTTCAGCCCAAACAACGTTGGTTTCATCCGTGATGAGAAATCTATTTTCTTCGACTTTAAAGAACACACCATGTTCGTCTGATTTGATCGTTGTTGTTACGTACAGCAAGATGAAAACTGTGTTAATCATCTGGAGGACAAAGACGAAAGAGTAAACCTTACGTACTGAGAGGCCGAAAACTTACGAAAGCATGGATTAAACTGTGTTAAAGCAACAATGTTAAGATTCAAAGACATTACTTACCATATCACAGTGAAGGAGACGACATTAAAGGCAAAACTGATGGCAATTTCATAAAAACGGTTTTTTTAATCTAATGCTTAATGAAAGTTTACATTTCCTAATGACAAATCATTATTACTCCAACCATTAATCATTTGATCGTGACATGCTTTCGTTTTTTCTGTATTATTTTTTGTGAAACAAAGGAAGCATGTTAGCAATCGAATAGTGTAACGCATTTTATACGATATATCAGCATCTCATGTCACTTTGTATTTGCTGGGGTAAAAAGGCCTAAGGAAATAGTAAACTCATTTAAGGATGAGTGCTGCACGTCTTCGAATTTTGTCGTCGGCCATCACTCTGATCACAGATGACAACAGTCTAAAACGTTCGGTTTCATAGAAGTTTTATTTTTTTTTTTAGCCTTTGATGTTATCTCAGTTTATTTTTCAAGCGAATATCAGTATGTCAACTTAAGGAGCATATCCGACTCCAATCGGATGTAATAAAAAAAAAGTAGCTTCAGAATTAGAATCTAATATAGAAACGTAAAATTACTGAAATGAAAATCAAGATTTCTAAAGCTTTGCCTACGGGAACGAAAGCGTCGAGGCATAATTTGTCCATTAAAAATAATTACATATGGTTTTGCTATTGGATAAATACGAAATTAAAAAAATGAACTTTAAACAAGCATCGAGCTCTTAAAATTGCATCCAATTCATTTATTCATCTTTCATTATTAACATCCGTCCCTTATTGTCAGTAAGAGTTATATCCATTTATGTTCCTGTCTAATGAAATTAGTCATGTGGTCGATATTGAGTGATTTTCCGACGCAATATGATTCAGTGGTTGTAACCGCAGTCAGCCTCATTCCGAGGCCTCAATGCACTTATCGAAATAATCCAGCTATCGGGGTCTTGGAACCGAGCACAGAAGCTTCCTGGGCGCGTCTTAATGATCAGCTCAACGGGTGATCTCACTGCACATTCGACCAGTCGCACCAAGGACGAATGGAAACGAGGCTAAAACGCAATTAAACTACAAAGGATTTATTCGGGTTTCCTGCCAAACGTTATAACATGAATTCATCTCTAGCTATCTTCCTCTCGCAGTAGGGATCAGCCGAACCTAGCGAATCATCTCAATTATTCAGCGCTGTCGAAGACAGCTTTGTTGAGCGACGCTGAACGAGTTGTCCACAGAATCGTCCTTTACGTGGGGCCGGACGTGATGTCACCCATTGAGGTGATCGGGAAGGCACCGCCCTGGCCCCAAGCCTCACACAGGCAGCTCAACGTGCTCGTTAATCGCGATTAGGCCTGGGAACGAGGCTGATTGAAGTGCATATTTTGCCTGCACTACACAAACTGCAAACAAGGCTTTAAGGCATGCGCTCGTTGTTTACCCGTTGTGCTGTAAAGTACAAAGTCATGATAAACGGAAAACGGAAAAGTGTCAAGGGGCCGACAATACCTTCACTTAGTTACAAAATAATTCTAAAACTTAGAAGGAAATAAATCAATTGAATTCTTGAAAGGAACGACTCATGATCTGTTCTAGCGCATTTTGGAAAAGAAAATGCGAGAACTTGAAAAACATTAGCCTAACATCATTTTAGTCGGACCCAGTCCATGTGTAGTCAGAGACACTTAACGACGCAAGAGTGGTAATTTGTAACAAAATCGGAGCATTATTTGTATGTTTCTGTTAACCCGTTTTGGGGTTCAGTTGAAATAACACCAAATCCCCATGACTCTTTCCCTTCAAGGGAACAGGTTATAACAGGTTTGTTGCGAAGAGGACTCACCTTGACTTAGGGAGGGGGTTATCGAAGACACAATCCTTTTCACGAATTTACCGACAAAATTTTAATTTTAATTTTTATTGTTTTATTTTTTTTTAATTTTAATTTAATTTTTAATTTTAATTTTTAATCGGAGTTGACACAGAAATAGTCAGCTAGCAAGAGTCAGCATTTTTAGATAAAAAAGAAAAGTGAGATTTGAATCTCACTGTCATTTTATACCGAAGTTGAGGAAGGGGGTGCAGGAGTGAGGGCAGAGACCACCAGCTACTAGTGGTTTGGTGGGTCCTGCTTGCGTATAGTAGTCTTGACCACTTCCCTAACTCGTAGCTTCTTTCTCCGTCCTAACAAATAACCTCAACGAATAAAAACATTTCCGTGAGGATTTTTTACACTTTTCAAACCATTATCCTGTTTTGATCCACACGGATCGTGCGCGGGAAACGCCCTTCCTGTGCAAGAATCAAAATAATAATACAAAGAAGAATAGACTCCCTTGTCCAGGAATGGTCCACAATTCGGCAAACCCATTTGGAAACGTGAAGGTGGCGATGCATCTCGACAGGCTGGCTCAGTGATATTCTTAACAATCTTGCAATCGACATGCCCTCTTGACCAATCAACAAAACTTCCTTCTCTCGGTGAACAACCCAGCCAGTTGTTGATGTTGCTTTTAATGAGAAACTCCCTTCCAAATTGCTTCCATATTGAAAATTCAAAAGCATTATGGTCGGATTCATTAAGTGGTGGGGTTACAGAAATGGGAACGTCAACTTGAGTACTTTCAGTTGGCCAGTTAGGTCTCGGCGTTATTGCGTTTGTTGCTGCTGTAAACTGCTCGTAATCAGTGAATGTGTAACTCCACACTAGAGTCCAGCCTCCTCTATCGGTATCCATCTCACAGTATACCTTGAACGCGTTGGCGTGGGAACCACCGTCTGGATCAACCCAATACACGCCGCTGGGATGGATGAACGAGGAAAGAGACTTGCACGAGGGAACAGCCAGCTCTTGCGTGGAGCCTGCGTCAGTAGAGGTAACTGCAATTGAAAGAGAGAATCAATCAATTAAAATTAAAGTAAACGAAAGATACTGGAAGAAGTAGAGACAGAATCGGATTTTTAAAGATAATCTAAGTCACCTAAATATGATGTACGTATACATTCCATGATACATTTACAAGCATTTTTCTTTGACGTTTTGTGGTTAAATCTAGCTTTTCTAAGAAGAAAAATTCGAGGCGGGTAGGTATGTCTATAGTAAATTAAATACAGATAAATTTGGTGTTTACAAATTGACTAAAATAAAAGTTAAATAAGTAGTAAACAAACCAGTTAATATACACAACAACAAGGATTCGCAAGCTGAGAGAAATTAAAGGATTGTTACAAATTTACAAGCTTTTCATTTTTTCAAGAATTGAAGAAGGTGTAAGGTGAGCATTTTCTTTTTTTAAAATGTTGATTAGTATTTCATGTATTTGTTTTTTGAATAATTTTCTGCTGTCAGACTTTCTCAAGCCATCAATTGGACGCCATGTTCTTGAATAGCGAACCCGCAAGACTAAGCTCTCCTGTGTTGACGTTCCATTTCTACTATCCCCAGTGTTCCATCATGCATGGTATAGTACCCAACCGGAAGTAAAATTTGACGCCTTTATACACCTCAAACGCGGCGAAGAAAAATTTCCAAGGAATTTTGTCTTTCGATTTTCATCATGAAGGGAACAACATTAACATTTGATCAAGCAAATGAAAACAAAATTCTGCCTTATACACTTTAAGCCAGTTGTACTTGTTTTTATTTGAAGTGTAAAGGTTGTAGGATTTTTTCCTCATGACCTTTGAATAATGAAAAAACTTCTGCCAAATTTAAAACTTAAACCTAACAAACCCGCAGCTTTCATATTTGTGCGGTGTTAAAAGTAATAATTTCGTATAAGAATAAGTTCATTATTTTTCTCACAAGGTTTTTTCTAAGTAGCATACTTAGAGAGTCTTTACTTACCTAAGACTGGATCAACCTGTAACAGAATGAAAACAATAAGCGTCAAAGAGATAGAAACGTGCAACTGATATTGTCTCTCTTCCTTCTATGTACCTTAATGCCTTCCATTTATGCTTAGGTTGTATATTTGTTTTCTTGTTTTGTTTTGTTTTTTTTTTCTTGTGGCTCGCGGAAATAACCAAAAAAATTAGTCCATACAAACCAAAAGCTAAACAGATGCTTTATTCAAACCTCTGTCTTGGATTCTAATATCGTTAACTCGACTAATCCCTTATTTTGAAATGAAATTAAAAAATATTAGGTCCGTCAATATTTACTTCACTTCGTTTTAATTAAACAAGGAAATCTAATCTAATCAGCCTTCTTCTCACTACTCAAGTATCTTTTTTTCTCTTGTCAGTTAATAAATACAGATAATTTTTTTTCTCAGTGTGAATTGTAAATGTGTGAGCATTTGTCATTGTAAATTGTGAATAGGATTGCCAATGTGATAGCAAATATGAAAAAAGTATCAGTATTAACGACATATTAAAACACGAACGCATGGTGGTAACTTAATGCATGGTGGTAACTTAATGTACTTTAGACGATAAATAATTGATTTTGTTTTTGAACGTTCAACAATAAAAGTCGACTTTTGGACAGGAAAACGTTTCTCACTTTTTTCCCCATCAAATATCAGGAAATTTAATATAACGCGTGCAAATGAAAAAAAATCTACTTTGATTTCGTTTACTATCTTTTTATATCTCTCAGTTAGTAGTCGCGATGTGATTGGTCAATTTTGCGGGCCGTCTCTCCTCGTACGGCCTGATAAACTTCAATTAGTTTCCTTTCCCGCGCGCCCGATTAACGTCACAGATAGAAGATAGAATAAATCTCTTACTAACCTCGTTTTCTTGGTCCGTACTGTAAGTTATGGATCTTCGGTTTCTTCCCGTTTATTTATGGCCCTAGCGCGAAATCAACAGGGAAAAACTCGGTCCGTAACTTACAGTACGGCTCTCGAACTCGGTTAGTAAGAGGTATGCGTTACTTTTGGATGTCATATTTTCGTGGTGTTGAATTATACGTCTCTTATATGAACTTCGCCTTTTAGAAAATGACACAAAATAGAAGGACAAAATAAATAATTAAACGCACCCTTTCCAAATAAATGACATCACTTTGTTCTCGCAGCAAGAGGTGTGGGTGTGTTGTCCGTGTTTTGTCGAGCAAAGAACATTTCTTTTCTTCTTTCACGAAATTAGCACTCTTACAACGTTGATCTCTTGCACAGAACTGCGAGCAGGTCACCAAGGAATCTGCATATTTCTCTGCAATAGGAGTTTCATCATAGAAAAGATAATTTTCCTCCATTGTGAATAAAACTTCATGCTTCTGCTCCAAGTCAGCTGTTGTGCGCACAAGCATTAGACAGCAGATCGCAACGCCGAGTTTCTGTTGATGAAACAAAAAGCTCTTTGATTATACTAAAATACGACAAAGTTTAACGAAGAGCTACAATTTTACTTTTTTTTTGCCTTTGGTGAGTGTTTTAAAATTCGATAACGTTATAAGAGTTAATAATACGGAATGTAATAGACAACATTTTTCAGTTCTGTTTAAACTGATCGAATTAGAAAAGGATGACTCGGCTTGTAAACTTTGGTAGCTATAGTGATTTGTAATAATGATATATCAAGAGAATGCTGTAGAACTTATTGAAGTTTCGTGCGTGTTATAAAAAGATTGTAGACTGTCTTCTTTCAAAAACTTCTGTCCTGTAAGCTCCTTATCTCGCTGACAGTTTCTTCATAATGTATAATTAGCGATTTTTTTTTGTCAAATGTTATAAAAGTTTTGTTTTCACGAACGTTCTTGTATTTAAAAAAAATGAATAAACGAACTCAGAGTCGTGGTGAATATACCTACAGTTGCCATAGCTATACGCCAAAAATATTTGTTCGGAATTCGTTTTCGCACCAGGGGGCAACTCTTGGATATCGAACACAGAGAACCTATTTTGTGTGCTGTAGTTAAAAATGCGAGATGTTTGAAACTCGTTAAATTGTTGATGAGCTTAAGGCCATGAAACATTTCCAATATCAAATATGAACAGAACGTGACTTCGGTTTGGATATCCGGTCTTATTATTTAGCACAATATTTTCATGCCGGTTCATTCACGACCAATATTCTGTGATTCTTAGTATTTTAAACGTAAACATTGAAACAGCGATATGGACACCTTGTTTGGTTTAATTCTCTAAAGACTCTCAAGACTGAGTCAAATCTCTTTCGCAACTGACAAATCTTATCCAATTTGAAAATCCAATATTCGTCTTGAAATTAAGGCTTTTAATACTTGGAACCGAAACAAAACAAAATAAAAAAAATCACGCAGTTCAGCGCTGAAGCAATAATTGTCATTTTCAAACTAAGCAATTATTTGTTTCTGGTTTACTTTTAATCGTACTAAATCAAAATTTAAAAGGTTTTGCGCATTCTGTTTGAAGTCCCTCGACCCCCCAGGTGAACAGGAAAAATATTTTCTCTCATGCATGTTCTTCTATAATTTTTCTAAGTGACTGACATTATACTGAAAGTGCACTTTATTCAGGCCAACCAAGGAAACATCATTGTTTCCTTACAATATCAATGCATTGGAGATCAGGTTAGTGATTAAAAAAAATAAAATGATTACGAAATGTATCATGTTAATGTACTAACAAAGTAAATTGAGTCACCTTTAAAGTATATTGACTTATTACTTCCGGTTCGTACATTAACAGTTATCACGTCCACGATATCACACCGTGAGCGGACAAAAACACGCTTATTTCTTCAATTGTTTTAATTTGGAATTACGTTCAAAAATACATGTATTGACAATGTGAATTGGAAAACTCTCGTGACACGAATGCTTTAAATAAGTCTTTCCGTTTGATGCAGTATGAAGCTTTGTTTTTAGCTAATTTACATCTTCCACTGCCTCCAGCTCGATAGGACCAATCTTCACATGCTTTACGTGCGCGGGTAGAAAATGTTGTTGGTCAGCCATCTTCAAATTCAGACGCACAGATACGCCTAGAATGCGTGTTCTCGTTTTAAATACTAATGTACCAACAACACAGAGCCCATCTCCTCATAGCTTTGCTAATGAATATTAAATTCTTTTGACCTCGAACAAAGACAATCACGGCTTTAATTTTAACAGTTGTTGCACAAGTTAGGAATTTCATAACAGAAATTTTAAACAATTCAGCGGGCATAAAGCTCCTGGTGGTTTATAAACTCAAGTTCTAAGTAATCAGTTATGGCAACTCACTTCTGTTTACCAAACTTTGAGGCCAGCTGTTAAATGCAGTGGAGACGGACCTTTGTTTTCAGTTGATTCGAAATTTCAGATGACAAGAATCAAAATCTGGAGGGCTGAATGAGGACAGCAATGAAAATGAATGATCTGAAGGTATCAGTAATTACCGTAGTATTGAACGATTTATTAATATTTTTTATTCTTTCGTAACCCTGATTCTACCCAAACTTTTAAACAAGCTAAATCGAACATTGGGCAATTTTTTGGGCGGTTGCTTGAGAAATTCAGCGGCTGTGTTTAAGACAAATAGCTAGTCAATTATTCAGATTGAAAGCAAATCCAAGTTGTTTAATCTATGCTCTTACTTGTCACTTCAGAATAAAAACGATATAAGAAAGTATATGTTGGAAAAAAATTATGAAGCATCAATGCTTCTCGAGATGACTAATTAATAAAACTGGTTTGCATTGAAATACTATCCCTTTAACAATATTTTAATTAAAACTATGTCATATGGCTTGTTGGATGATTCATCGAATCAACAATGAAAAGTTTGAGGTTAGAATGTTGTAAACGACGAAGTTTTCGGGATTGGGACGTTTTTGAAATTTAGGCATCCTTTCACGTTTGGCCAGGTTATTCTAACATTTCTCCGCAGCAACATTGCGGAAACGCTTTCTTGTATTTTCATTTATACTTCAATTTGAAATTTAAAAGGAGTTTGTTAATAAATATACATTTATTTGATGGAGTGAAAACGTTAGGTATTATACTATTCCATGTAAATGCTAGCCACAGTTGTGGTAAATTCTCCAAAGGAAAAGACTCTATAACCATTAAAACTTCTTTTGTCGTTGTTGAAGTCAAAAAAATGTTAAAAAAGGACTTCCACTTGCAGCAAGGACAAATACAATTTTATACTTGTGATCCACGGGACACAACTGCAAAACCATGAATTTTTTATCACGCCTTTAAATTCGGAATTATTCATAAGCTCACTTGAAATTATTCAGTATCCATTACCGTGCGAGATTTCTCTACCCATGCAATCAATGAAAATCATTTTGTTACTGGCTTTCAATGAACAAAAGATAGATTGAGAAGAGAAGAAAACTCAATTCACTGATACCCTTCTTAATATAATAATATGTCATCAGTGAACATTATTTTACTGCTTGGTCTTCTAAGGTCGAAAGTCTAGTTCCTTTTTTAAACAACGTATGGTGCAGTGGTAGAAGTAGCATTCCACCAGCAGCTTACAAATACATCGTTACATAGTTACTATCCCTTTATACAATTATTCTTCAGGAGATCTTGGATTTCATTTTCAAAGGATTTGTGAAACGTCACAAAACTGAAAATAGGAGCGAGATTTTGTGCTACATTCAACTGGACCATATTTTTCTCTTCAACAGATACTATATGTTACGATCTGTCTGATGATTCAAACATTAAGCACTCAAGCAACAGACGAAAAAAAACAAGCAGTGTTCAAAACTAGGATCAATTCTCTCCTCTCTGACAAAACTCCCATTTCAGTGAAAAATTCAGATTCCTTGACAGCCTGCTCACACTACTGCACCAGGAACAAACTTTGTCAAAGTGCTAATTTCATAAAAAACAAGACGTCATGCTCTTTGCTGAACAAGACACAGAATACTCATCCACAACTCTTGCTACGGGGACAAGTTGGTGTAACGTACTTGGAAAAGGTAGCTATAAAAGATATAATCATTTTCTTTTACAGTTAATTCTTCCAAATATATTCGCTTACATGTTCACTAGTTCCACAAATGTGGCACATGAACACTTATGCCATGAATTTTACCCCAACTGTCAAATTCTCACGTGCTGATTGGCTTGTAGCTATTGTCTGTAAGAGTACAGATAATAAAAATGACGTCAGATGTAACGTGTACTTTCTCAACATAAAATAAAGCCAATTTTGCTTGTATTTTTATTGTTATTAAAAAAAATCAACGGTGGGCAGTTTTCTATGATCTATACTCTTATAGACAATAAAATGAAGCGATAAAATATTTAAAACTTGGCAGTGTTTTCACATGACGTCACAACGGCCATGTTGGTGTCCCAAACTAAACCTCAGGGAATTGAACTCTATTTTTATGCAAATACTTTCTTTTGTAAAGTAAACCTATATGGCCAGTAGTCACGTGAATGAAAACGCTCTATAAGAGTATAAAACATAGAAAACTGCCGTCGATTTGATAAGTATAACAAGCTGCTAAACCCTGATTTCTTTACTAATTATAGTTATCGTTTTTATTATTTGTACACAGGTTCATTCCGACCTAGGTAAGTAATTTCGTTGTTATTATAATTATTATTTCCTACATCCTGATCCGATCGTTGTTTCAAGACAAGGCTTTGTGAATATTCATAGTTAAAGCTAAGCTTAAAGAGAATTGTTATTAATCAAGGTCAAGTTCAAGTTCAAGTTCATTTATTCACACATTCAAACAAACAATAGAGCTAGATTTAAACCATGTTGTGTTTATGCATTAAATATGAAAACTGCGCGCATGCGTAGCAGCCAAAGAAACAAAGCTTTTGAGTTCACAACTACTACAATGAGTTACTAGTGGGTGGTTATATTTCTATATTAATAACTAGTTACAAAGCTCTGGATAAACCAACCGTATTGAAGGAGGAGAGAACATAAATAATCACAAATATTAAAGGAAATATGTAAACAAATAGATTTAAAGAGTAATTTTTATTGTAAAAAATTCTGTAGTCAATTTAGTATCACAGGGCTGATTTGGTCTCAGTCCGTCGGAAAACTTTGCCCTGCAGACAGATACAGACAGGAAATAATGCTCTTGACGAATTACAGTATTTAAAAATTAATTAGTTGTGGAAAGATTATTGAAATTTTTTTTGTCATATTTGTCCTCTAAGTGTTTTAAAATCTTCGGGTATATCTTATATAACATGTGTAATATAATTAAGATCACACTGATTTCCAGACTACGTTACGCTTGTAACGTCTTACATGGTTGGTCGAGAGGACAAAAGAACGAACAACAGAACAGTGTTCCCATCTCTAAAAAGCAATGCAGCTGTAATTTGTAAGGGTCCAGTGAAAATAGAGCTTTTGAAAGGTTCCATAAGGTGCAGGTCAACTGCTTCATCGTATTGATTTCCTTTGTGTTCTTCTTATGGATTGTTAATGAGCTTGTCATCTTCGTCATCTTCCTTTCTTTTATATATAGGCTCCACACAAGAACTGGCTGTTCCCTCGTGCAAGTCTCTTTCCTCGTCCATCTATCCCAGCGGCGTGTATTGGGTTGATCCAGACGGTGGTTTCCATACCAACGCGTTCAAGGTTTACTGTGAGATGGAAACCGCTGGAGGAGGCTGGACTCTAGTCTGGAGTTACACATTCACTGATTACAACCAGTTTACAGCAGTAACAAACGCAATAACGCCGAGACCTAACTGGCAAGCAACCTTTCAGCATCTTTCCCACGTTCCTGTATCCACCACGCCACCACTTGACGAACAAGACTACAATGCCTTTGACTTTTTACTGTGGAAACAATTTGGCAGGCAAATCCTCGTTAAAAGCAATATCAACAACTGGCTGGTTTGTTCAACCGGAGAGGGAAGTCTTGTCGACTGGCAAACAGGAACCATCAATTGTAAGATCACCAAACGCATCTCCGAAGCTTGTCTGGATAGTCCGCCACCGACACATTTCGTAAAGGGTTCAAAATGCGGTCCAAAGTTGAAGCATAAAAACGCTTATTATTATTTTGTCAGCTGTGTGGGAGTAAACTGGCCTACACATGACCCATGCGGACAGAACAAGGACAATGGCTTAAAAAATGTAAAAAATCCTCACGGGAATATCTTAATTCGCTAATGTTTTATTTGTTGAAACTGATTTAGACCATTAAACTAGAGAAGGGGAAAGATGATCACGTTCGGTTTTGAAGTTTAATAATAGGTAACTTTCATATTGGAACTCTCCATTATATATATTACAGAATTTGAGAAAACAAGACAAGCAAATTAAAGACGATCCTTAAAATAATGACCTATAGGTAACAGTGAAGTGATCTTAAAGATTTATTACGTCACTGCAAGAAAACTATGAGTCTCACTAAAAATAAAGCCAAAGCAATATCAAGAGATCATTACCCAGAGAGTATAACTCCTCAGTACGGAGCCTATGTCACAGCATTTTCACAGATCAGCCTATTTTTACATACGCATGGTAATACTATTTCCCGCGAAAATTTAAATTCTGGTTCTTATGAGAGCTATGCAAAGTTTAAGACGGGGAAACTGAATTTGTGGGTACTCCGCCATGATGCGAATATATAGGAATTGTGCGCTGAGGGTAAATGGCTCGTTGTAATACATAAACAAACAAAACATATGTATTTCAAATATTTCTATTCCAAACAGAAAAATGTCAAAATTTGAAAAAGAAAAAAAATGGCCTTTCAAAATACGTTGATATAAATGTTGTGAAGTGCAGTGATCTTTCCCCACTATCTCTCGGTCTGGATTACTGGCTCGAACATAAATCTCATTAAATTTCAATTTCTCTCAATCAATCACTAACATTTCTCTTGGAGAATAAAGTCCAGAAAAATAAAACTTGGAAACGGCAAAAATGGTGAGAGATGATCTTGTTTGATAGCTACGTTGGATCTAAAATCTGATAAGATAAACTGATAAATCAGTGTTAAAGAAGTTTAAAGACAACTGTATGTCTGATCAAACAATATTGCTTGCTGCTCAGTATTTCGGGTATAAATGTCACTAAATATTATGGTAAAATGTTCATATTGTACCAGTAAAAAAATTTCGAGTTATACAGATGCACATATACAGGATTACACACACGCGATGAAAACGAACTCAGTTGGTAAACCAAACATTCATTTCCACTCCCTACTGACACAGCACTACAGCTTCTTTAAAAACTTACCCCCTTAAAAATTGTAAAAGGCTATTAAAGGAAAACTCCACTGTTGAAACAAATTAACGTTAAATTGTTGAAAATACAATCTTATTTCAAATTTCTTTGGAAAACATGGAAATAATATTTCTGTCCTGGATAAAACAAAATTTTATTATCGCCTATTTGTCATTTTAAATTTCCTGAAAGCTGCCATGTTAGATTTAATGACGTCATACGGTTGCTAAATTGTTTCACAAAAAAGAACTTCTGCTTCCTGACAAAAGCGGCAACCGTATCACGTTATTAAATCCAAAATGGCGGCGCCCGGGAAATTTAAAATCGAAAATAGGCGATAATCATACCTAACTTTTAGCACACTTGAAAATCACTTCTACCATTCAAATTAAAATTTAGAATTTAGACACTATTCCCGACAATTTACCGTCGATTTGTTGTCGCAGTGGAGGTTCCCTTTAAGGGAACCAAGCGCTTAATCCTCTTAAGTGGAGATGTTTTGTATAAAAGAGGCAATCGCCGGCTCTTTTGTGCAAATTAGAAACGTTCGTTGGGCATTGAAAATATAAAAACGGCGTTGGTCAACTTTTAAACATGTAGAACTATCAACAATTTTTATCTTACTTTAGATGCACAGCTTAATTCATTTCAAATAATTGTAAGCTTTATATCCTTTGCCCAATAAAGTATCTATCTATGTATCTCCTTTCTTCTTTTCATTTACTGAAGCGTGCAAAAATGCCATCAACTGACACTTACGGAACCCTTTTTTTTTTTCATCATTCTCTTTCCGCCTTTTTAATAGACCCTTCTCCAAAATGGCGGCCGAAACTTCAAATTAAAAACGTATACCAGCACTAGAAAGAGCACTTTTACTTTAGTAATCTTGCAAAGTTTCAGCATATCAGGTGTAATATCAGCTGGGGAAATGTAAGATGAAAAATAAAAATTTACAGGCGTTTGTGTGACTGGCGGTATGACGTATACCCTCAGTCATTCAAACGTCTGTAAATTTGTCAAATTTCATCTTACATTTTCTAAGCTGATATAACACCTAATATGCTGAAACTTTTAAGGTTACTAAAGTAAAGGTGCTCTTTCCAGTTCTGGCATTAGTTTTTCATTCAGTTTAATTTTAACTCATTCAAATCTGTTGCTAGTCTCCCTTGCAGACGTTTTTAGTGTCGTCGCGCAACGCTCCTCCCCACCAACGGCTGCCGTTAGTGGGGAGGAGCGTCGCGTGACGACACTAAAAACGGCTGCGAAGGAGACTAATCTGTTGCCGCCATTTTGGAGAAGGGTATATTGAAGATCTTGAGCATCTACAAATGTGAGCTCTCTCTATTACCTCTCCGGATTTCTTCCTCAACCAATAAGAAGGTCAAGCCAAAGTCTTTTCATGACTTCGTGGTTTTCTCGCCCTAGACGCTTTTTCGTTGTGCTTGGTTAGGGGTGGCCACTTTTTGGCCTACGTTATGAGAAATTTTCTCCTTCCCTTCCACAATGGGCGCTTTGTCAGTGAAACACCCCTCCATCCCCCTCCCTGGTACTTTGGCTTGTAAATTATTCAAAGTTCTTAAAATAGATTTAAGTATAAAATTCTGTGAGTTGTCATCAAGTTTATGTTTCACGTCGACACTTATCTCTCTTGCTTGAAAAAGGTAAGAAATACATTTTAAACTCGCAGAACTCGACGTTCTTTGATAAACGGTTTCTCATTAATTGTTGAAAGAATTTTTCACCGTTGAAGTTCATATTTCTTAACATTTATTAGCTGAAACGAAACAAACAATTTTTCTCACGCTCCATAGGATGCTGGAGATAATTTTCATCGCGCTGTCCATAACCTTAGCGACTAAGTCAGAGGAATATGGAGTTTTCTTTGAAGTAGAAGAAGATCATTTTCTTGATACTGATGACTTTATTTTGAAAGCAAAAGAAGGATCTTTGCTGTCGTGTTCACAGTTGTGTGCAAAGCGAAAGAACTGTAAAAGTGCCAACTTTATGACGGAACAAGGAACATGTTCACTTCTCGACAAAAGACAAACAGAAAACGCAGAAAGGTTTTTTGAGCTGAAAGGCTCTATCTATTTGAGAAAGGTAAGCTATTTGGATTTATTGCCAGAGCTTCTGAATTAAATTTGAGGTATCAGTATAATATCCGATTTTGGGAAATGTAATCCCTTTTTAATATGGTATACGACTGAGGGGATGTTTTTCTCATTAAAAGGCTAGTATAAATTAATTAATCCAGTGTTCAGTTTACATAAGCAGTCAAACAAAAGCAAGTCAAAATTGCGGTATTAGAAAAACGACAGATTGTGTTGTCTTAATTTCGCAGCTTGATTATTAAATTCCAATCTGTTTTTTTTTGTATGAAAGGTGGCTTTTTTACAGCGAACTTAGGTTTAATTAAACTGACCACTCATGCAATAACAATGAATATAATATCTTTTACTCGCGCATCCTCTGTCGGCTTGGCTGATATGTCATAATAAAGAAACTGAATTAAGAAAATATTACCATAAAAATACGAATTTAATTGAAGCTGTCACACACGGTCAACGCACAGTCAAACTAACAAATAGAAAAATCAAATACCATTAATGGGACTCTGCCCCCTAATAGAGTGGTATTTTTGCGCGGTTTATGACTATGCGGGAAAAGCAGATCTTAGTATGGGCTACTGGAATCCAGAAAGAAAATTGGGGGTAGAGGGGCAATTTTTAGAGATAGTTAAGCAGCAATTATATTAAAAAGCAGTAAAATATAAAGCAATATTTGGCGGCTTTTTTTTTTTTCAAATCTCAGTCTCAAAAATGCATGGTTACAACCAATTTTCTTTTTGGATACCAAGAGCACTTGCTAAGTTCTGCTTTCTCCGCATAGTTTTAAACCACGCAAAAGTAGGTACCGTCGTTAAATGCATAAAGTATGCAAAAAGCTATCTTTTTCATGTTTCATTTTCGAGAATCATTGGTTAACTTTCTACATGTTTTTTTCAAAATATTATTATTTGGCTGTTGGTTATTTCTTTCACAGGTTGAATCGACTGGCTCTATCACATCCTTGGGTAAGACTAGACCTTGCTATTTTTAATTATTATGATGACGATGAAGATGACGATGATGATGATGATGATGATGATGATGATGATGATGGGGAGGGGGGGCGAAATGAAGTCTGTGCTTATCCATGCACAAATCCAGTGCAAATATATCAATAGCTGACCCGAACACACAGGAAACTAAGCTAAGGAACTGTGCAATAATTATCAGGAGGGGGTGGGGGGGGGGGGGGGGGGGGCTGAAAAACCAGAGTTATCTAGCAAAAACTTAGACAGTACCCCCCCCCTCCAAAACTAAAAAATTAGTTCTAAGCCCCCCTCTGTTATGTTAAAAATAACGTCGCACCCCCCCCCCCCCCCCCCCACCAACACACACACACACGCACTCACTCCTCGCCACCACCATTACCATAGATGCCTTTAAGTACATACCTTTTATATTGTCATGCTACTGTAATATACTGTATATTGTCATGCTACAATAATGACAAACGTTATTATGTAACATCTGGTATCGAGAAGGATGTTGATCGCTTGATTGAAGATTTAGACAGAGCATTTGCTAAGTACCGGGGTGCTTACCACATTGGCTCAAAATCCAAAACTTCTGAAGCCAGAAAGAGAAAGGAACAGAGCAAAAAATCTAAGAACAAGAGATTGAACGCTTCAAATAACAGACGAAAAAGGGCTTGCATTATATTTAGATCCTTGGGAGGAGAGCCTGTTGAACTTTGTTATGAGCCAGAGATGTATGGAATTCAGCAAATCAATTCAGTCGATGAAGAAACATTACTTTTATTCACATCAAAAACCGACAACGTCTGTCTACGAGATCCGTTTGATTCCCATTGTTTTACGGGGGATGCTGAAAAACAAGTGCATGATTTCTGCTTTACATAGGGTCAGCTTAATTAAATAGAAGAAGGGTTAAAATTAACAGTTATCTTTTCATTTTGATGGAATTTTTTCAATAATCGTTTAACAGCTGTTCGTATTGATATTTGTTACAGTCTATCATGGGGCCTGTATTGAGAATCTTTTATTGCGTTTAACTTTATTTACATTTCGAATAAAACTTAAGGCCCCCCCTCTCTCAAATGAGTGATTTTACTCTTGAGCCCCCCTATCTTGGCGGCAATTTTAGGTAATGCCCCCCCTCTCGTTTTTCAGCCCCCCCCTCCTGATAATTATTGCACAGTCCCTAAGCAAATGAATGTACCCCCTGCCAATTCTTTTTGCACCTATTCAACCCTTGGATGAAGTCTTTGTTCTAAAAAATAGCTTTATTAGTTTAAAGTTGACTATTCCAGTTTCTTCAATCTGATTATCCTCTTATTTTACATTATCGTTATTCTATATTCTTATTATACCTTTCTTAGGTACCACTCAATCGTCCGCGGTTCCCTCGTGTAAGTTTCTCCTCAGCCAATTTCCTTCTTCTCCTTCCGGTGTTTATTGGATTGATCCTGACGGTGGTTCCCAGGACAACGCGTTCAAAGCTTACTGTGACATGGAAACCAGTGGAGGAGGTTGGGTACTAGTTTGGAGCTACACATTCACTTATTACCAAAATTTCAAGAATCCTTCAAACGCAATCACACCAAGACCAAACTGGCCGACGAATTCTGCAGTGAATGTCCCGATTTCGACAACTGCACCACTTAGCGAAACAGACTACAATGCCATAAACTTCTCGCTGTGGAAACAACTTGGCAGACAGGTGCTTATCAAAAGCAACATCAACAATTGGTTGATTTGTCATCCGGGAACTGGAAGTTTGGTTGATTGGCAGGATGGTAATGTAAGGTGTCACGTCGTTAAACACGTGACTAACACGTGTAAACAGAGTCCGGGGCCTACAGATATCACTACCAGTAACACGGGAAGTTCCTACGGACCAATGTTTTTGAATCTTAAGAAAAAATCCAGTATTTTTTACTATTTCGATGGTTCCAAAGGCTCAGATTGGCCAGCTCACGATCCTTGTGGAACGAACAACGATAATAATTTGAAGAATGTAATTAATCCGCATGGAAATATTTTCATTCGTCCTTAGCCAGACACTCATTTCAAAGAGAGGTTATTTGGCGAAAGATTGTGTAATACGGCTGGGTATTTTACGAGACGGCTTTAGTTTCTTTTGTTTGAACCTTTCGGTGAGAAGAGGAAACAAAGAAAACAAAACAAAACAATCAAAAAACAGAAACAAAACGAGTGAAAACGCGCAGTCATCAGTTACACAGCCTTCCGTCTGAATAATAAATTCTTATTTACTGTAAAAATCAGGGGCACCTGATCAGGGAATGGTACATTTCTGTTGATATCTGTTGATATCTGCCTCAGAAATTCAGATTTAGTTGTAAAGAATTCGAGAATATAAAGTTTACTTTGGTAAAACGTCACCTCAAAATCTCGTAAAAACTGAAAAAAGAAAAACTAATGTCGTTTGTTTGATTTGTTAATTTTCCACCACCAATGTAAAAGGAAAATATTGGCGAATAAAATGTCTGGGTAAGTCATTGAGAGGTTGTCTGGATGAAAAGATGAATTACTCTACCTGAATGAACTGTGAAACACGTGGGAGCTGGATACATTGCGAACCTGTGTTGGTTTTGTCGTTTAATTAATGTTTGTCACAGTGGAACATCATGGTGAAAAATATGTCTGAAAGGTTGATATTGGGTATAAGTTAATTTATATATTTAACAATTATTCCACGAGCGCGCGTTGGATATATAAACAATAGCCTCCATTTGACGCGAAAATATGCTCAGATATTTGTCCGCGGACATTATCTGTTCCGGTCAAACCGGGACACTACAGCGTGTTACGGTCTTATATTTTGCGCGTTCTGTTGACCTTATTTGGTGAAATGACACTGATGAATAGTGGAATAATAAACTGAGTTACTGGACAGCGGATACTCAAGTTGTGCTTCATCTAATAACGTTCTCTTTCGTCCAAAGGAAACAACTCGTGATATGTTTCTCTAAACATACTCATTTCGTTTGCGTCAGTTTGTATTGCATAATATCTCTCTTCCATGTGAAAGGTAAGAACTTTTGAAAAAGTTTTGCATCTTAGAATTTTTGCATCGTAAAATTGCTTCTCACAGATGACGTCGAAGAACATATTGTTCCTGATGAAAACATCATTTGGGAGGGAAATGAAAAATCTGAGTTTGCTTTTTCACAAAAGGTGTACTAGTGCGAGGAGAGAAAATTGTAAAAGTGCCAACTTGATGGCAGACTGAAGGATACCTAAAAATGTTTTATTTTTATGTATGTACGTAATTGTTTGCCTCGAGTTGCCAATGTAAATAACGGTTTAATTAAATAGAAGAAAGACCCTCGCAGTTACTTACGCAACTAAAGTGGTTGCGAAAAGAAAGCCCTGAAAAACATTCAGGCTTGAACGGGATTCGAACACATGACCTCTGCGATGCAGGTGCAGTACTCTACCAACTGAGCTATCAATCCAACTGGGAGCTGGTCATATTGTAAGTTCGTAATATACCCCTGAAGGATGAATAAATGAATGCGGTATGAAACATGTACTTAAACTGCGGGTGAAAGATTAAATGGGAGAAAGACACTAGCCAAGTTATTTACGCAACTTAAGCAGTTGCGAAAAGAAAGCCTGAATAAAATTGACCAGAGTTCTCAGTTGGCCCTATATCAGGCTGTACTGCACTGCACCGGTATCGCAGAGGTCGTGGGCTAGAATCCCGTTCAAACCTGAATGTTTTTCAGGCTTTCAATTTTCGAAACTGCTTAAGTTTCGCAAATAACTGCAAGGATCTTTCTTCTATTTAATTTTCACCCGCAGTTCAAACACGATTGGTTTTGGTTTGGATTCCCATTGGTTGAGAAAGTGGCGCAAGTTTTGTTAACCAATCACAGACCGTGGTAATGCAAAACCAAAACAAACGCGAAATTACTTTCGACTCTCAATTGAAAACCGCTCTAAATAAATTCTTTTTACCTTAACCTCTTTCATACCTTTTTTCTGTAACTAATCTAGCACATGCATGACCAGAGCTTTATCTGGTCAGCCCGTAGCATGAAGCAACTAGAACTACTGCTTTTCCTTCCTGGATGGGAAGCTAGTCCATCCATAGTTAATAAAAGACAATGGTTATGACGCCTGGCAAATTTCTTTGTTATATGATTTTGTTAGCATTTTTGGCCTTGACCGTGAACAAACTACAATAGATTTTGAAATGTGTTAGAGCAACTGACCAGTAGAAACGTTCGTGTTAAGATGTTCAGCTGTAGTGTGAACATTCAAACAAAGCATTGTGCACTGTCGTGGCCCTTCCAACATAAATTGAAGCACCATTGTTTTCGTGGCAGTTTCATAACCAGTCCCTCAATTAACAATGGTCCATCGCAGAGTTACCCCCAGCAGTATGTCGCCGGTACACATTTATGCACCTGGGTGAAGAGAGACAATGTGGGGCAAAGTTTATTGTCGAACCATCCACCCTTGGGCATACGATCCCTAACCCGCAAGTGCTATTGAAAGTCCCTTTTGCTAGTAACTACTCCACATGCAACTGGCAGTAGAAGACCAATAATAATAATAATAATAATAATAATAATAATAATAATAATAATAATAATAATAATAATAATAATAATAATAAAGACTAAGGGCCACGACCGTACACAATCCGTTGTTTTAATGTTCACACTACTTAACAGTTGAATATCTTAACAGGAAAGTTTCTATTGGTCAGTTGTTCAAACACATTTCAAAATTTATTGTGGTTTTGTGCAGGGTCAAGGCCAAAAATGCTAACAAAAACATATAACAAAGAAGTTTGTCAGGCAGTCATAACCATTGCCTTTTATTTTCTGTGAATCGACATAATATCAAATAAGACAACGGCCAGCTCTTGCAAGAACTTATTGATTTGTAGCCAAATTAAAAATATTGTCAGTTTACATTAAACAAATGTTTACACGTACGCCGATGTTGGGCAAAAAAAGCGCAAGTTATAAAATTAAACACAGATAGCAGCAAAAGACGTCAAATTTAATTAAATCGACTGCTATCTCACTTAAACCGTTGGTGGTACACTTAGCTTGCACTTATTAGTGAGAACGAACGCGGCAAGCAAGAGCAATAGATTAAGCATATATTTTCCTTCAAGTTAAAGCTATTAATTCTGATCACTGTAATTATGAAGATCGTTTTGTCATTTTCACTTTTATGATAACTACATGTTTTAAATTTACTTTGAGTTGTTCTATGTAACTTCTGTATTTTTTCCATTTCAATTCGCCAGATGTTTCGTATCAACTCGGCTGTTATCACAATCCTTGCAGTTACAACAATTCCAGCTGAGCAGTATGGATATTACTTTAAACTCGAAGAAAACACCTTTCTGTCCCACCCAAATACCGTTTGGAGAGGGAACGTTGGATCTTTGTTGTCCTGTTCTCTGATGTGTGCGAGGCAAGACATTTGTAAAAGCGCAAATTTCATGGCGGGTGGAGGAGCTTGTTCGCTTTACAAAGAGACCAGAACAAGGAATATTGACTCGTTGGTCCCTTACCCGCAAGGATCGTTCTATATAGAAAAGGTACTCTAGCGTTTCAATTTAAATGATCTGGCTCATGACCACAACTAACCTAAGCGAAATTCTGTGGGCCGGGGTTATTTGCAATCTGCTTTTCAAAATTGGTTATCTATAACAGGATCGCAGGAAATGAAAGCCACACAGTTATAGGTAAATTTTAATTAAATGACCGGTCGCCTTCTGCATGGTATTTGCAAAGTTATTTGAAATTTTAATTTTGTAGAAAACCAAGGGAAACGTTAAACATGATCTATATATTTTCGGCTTTATTTAATTTGGCATTAACTTACTGGCTGATTCATGTGACTTTCTTCTTTCTACAGATCATTTCAGCAAGACCTGCCGTATCTTGGGGTAAGTTTTTTTTTTTTTTAAAGCGGAATCGAATTCATTCGTTCGGCAGGACTCAGTTTATGATTTAAAGGGGAAGTATCACGCAAATTTGCTGTCATTTCAAAACCCAAAAATAATTGTCAAGTTTGTTATAAATTATCACCCCAGTGCAATAAAACTGTCGATTAGTGCCTCTCGCCAAAGACAGAGTAGGTCGGTATAGATTGAAACTTGAAAAATGTTTGGCTAATGTTTTTCAAGTTCTCGCATTCTTGTTTCCAAAATGCGCTACAACAGATCACAAGTTGTTCTTTTCAAGAATTGAGTTGATTTCTTTCCTCTCGAATTCCTCTAAAATTATTTGGCAGCTGATTGAAGGTCTTATTTCATCATTTTTAACAAAAGATATAAAAAACCCCATGATACTTCCCCTGTAAGGCAGGAAAGACCATGTTATCGATTAAAGGGCATTTGACACTCTTCTGCGCATGTGCGGCGATTTGATTTCTGATCCGACGGAACAGTTTTCAAAGTAGGCATCTGTGAGGAAAATCTTTTTCCATCCACCTTGTGAGGCTTGTAGAAGTGAAAATAACGACAATCGAGGAACTGTTTGGTCATTTGTGAGGGATTGAAATCGCATATTTTGTATCTTTATTTGAATATCGTCGGAAAATCGATGTCCTCGAGAGGAGGTATTCGAACCGGCTCTGGACGAAATATCTTACAAATACAAAAGGTTAAAGGCCAAACAAAGAGGTTTTAGAACGCACGTGAAACTTCAGACTGCCTGCGGTTAGCACTGCCCCGCAGTGTTGATTATTACGATTTCCTATTGGTTAAAAAAAATTGTTGTCAATCAAGATCGCACATGCGCGTTATCGTGACAAAGGCCCATTAACGATTTCTGGTGTCAAATTTTTCGTACGACGAGTTCTGTAGTAAAACTCGCTTCATTTTAGTTGATATTATGATTTCTAGCTCCATGAATGAAGGAATGAAATGAATCTACCGAATTAGACTCATACACTAACTGTTGCTTTTTGCAGGCACTTCTAAATTGACCGCGGTTCCCTCGTGCCAGGTCCTCCTCAGCCAATCTCCTTCAACTCCCTCGGGCGTTTATTGGATTGATCCTGACGGTGGTTCCCAGGAAAACCCGTTCAAGGGTTACTGTGACATGGAAACTGATGGCGGAGGCTGGACTCTGGTATTAAGCTATACGTTCACTAATTATCACAATTTCAAAGATGGTTCAAACGCCATCACCCCAAGACCGAATTGGCCAGTTGAAAAGCGAGTGGATGTCCCTGTCTCAACAACTCCACCACTGAACGAAACAGACTACAACGCCATAAACTTCTCGCTGTGGAAACAAGTTGGAAGGCAGGTGCTGATTAAAAGCAACATCAATAATTGGCTAATCTGTCATCCGGGAACTGGAAGTTTGGTTGATTGGCAGGAAGGGAGTGTAAGTTGCCGGATCGTCAAACACGTGACTGATACGTGCAAATCGTCAGCTCCACCTTCTCTCCTTGTTACCAGTCAAACCAATTCTGGGCCTATGTTTAAGACAAGCCTTTTCAAATATGATATTTATTACTTTTTTGATGGTTACAAAGGTAATCACTGGCCAGTCCACGATCCTTGTGGAACAAACAACGAGAACAATTTGAAAAACGCTCAAAACCCTCATGGTAACATTTTTGTTCGTGGCTAACTAAAACGCTAAAATATATTCCTCAAAAGCAGTTTATGGCGCAAACTTTGCTCGGAATAGAATTCTACCAAGAATCTTATTCGAAGTTGACTTGACACATATAAAAATGGTGTAAATTAAGGTTTAAATATCACTGCAAAAACCGTGAACGATCAATCTTTCTCAACGTTGGATCAGACAAGATCGTGATGAGTCAAAATTGATAAAAATAGAAATGAAAGTAAAAAGGATTACTGCAAGGACTGATCAAACAACGTGAAAAGGCTCAGTTGACTGTACGATACTTCGACTGGCCAATACCAGTCTTCATCAGGTTTATTAGGACAACTCACAATTTTACGGAATGTATATGTCGTAAATTAATTTAAGGGAAAGTAGATATGATATGACGTGGTATGGTGTGGCTGCATAAGCAAACAAAAAAAAATTTTGTACTATATATAATAACAGATTATAGTCCATCACGTTTGTTAATGCCTAGAGGCATTAAAATGCTGTGTTTAATTATGAACAATGACTGGAAATTTGTGTTGCGTAGGTAATTTGAAGAGATCAAGAAAGAAAGGTTATAATTTCCTTTTGCTGTACATGTACTACAAAATTTATTACATGCAAGTGTCAATTATAAAGTCATGTAATTGGGAAATGACGATATCCTTCATAAAGGTTGATCCTTGGTCTCTCTGTTATTTCTGGAGTCGTTAATGTCGACCCTTTCATTTGCATTTTATGATAAGCAACTGAAATTACACACAGTATCAATTCTAGACCGAATTTGAGCGTTGAATGACTCAGTTCTAGTTTCAGTTATTGAAAAAGTTAAGTTTACGCCCTCTTTACACTAATATAACGAATTGCTTTCTTCCTCCGGTTTTTTTTTTCTCCGTCTATACACTAAAACTGAACACCGAAAACCGAGCTTTATGAAAACGCTCTACAGAGTGGATAAGGCCCCGGATAAAAGAAAACAAGATGCGTTTTTAGATTTATCCGGATTAGGGTGCACGGGGTCGATATCATTAACATAGGGCATTTCTTTAGCAGTTTACATCAGGGCAGTCACGCTAAATGGCAAAGTTAACATCCGCATTGCTAACCAACATAGCTACGGTTTTGCACGCTGTTCAGTAGTGTTATATCATATGTGTTCCAATTGTAAACAATTCATTCCCTGATACTAAGGAATCGTAGCCTGCCTTCAGATACCCCACTGAGACGAAACTGAAAAAGTTAAAAAATGAAAAAGGTAATAACCTCTCAGGGACCCCCCAGAGTAGCCCGAGATCCATAAAAAGTATGTGATTGAAAATTTTTGCTCTTGTAAAACACGAAAATAAATAAATAAATAAATAAATAAACAAAACAAAAAAAAGGGTGTAAATCTGCGAAAGTAAATCATCTTGGAAAATTTCGGTGTGGCTTTTTTGTCGTCGATTAGTACTCCCCAGGTCTCTCTCGCTGTCCTGAGTGATTTGTCCCCAGCGCTCCACTGTTTTTGACGACAAGTGGTTACCAAGGAAGACAACGCGTATATACCAACATCAAAGTCGTGAAAGGCACCGGCAGCTGCAAGCAAACAGAAGTAAATACTGCCCGAGTGAAGGATGGTATGACTAATAATTAACGGTAAGATAACTGGTAGGGTTATTTTTAACGATCTCATTTCAATCATTAAGAAGCTGCCTGTTTCAGACGGCTGCGTCACTCGTGTACATTTGACGGCGGGAGCTTCGATTATGGGCTCTTTCTCGATATATCAACAACCATCGTTTAGCATTTTATGAATATTCCATTCAGCGTCTGAACACAAAAGCAGAAATTAAACGTAGGAATGGGTAAAAAGAACGATGTACATTGTGTTGGTAAATTTCATGTCGTTGTTGATATACAGAAAACAGGGTTGTCAACCTCACACGTCTTCAAATATGGCCAGCAATAACAAAGCCTCATGCAAATTCACGGGTTAAGTGGGGGGGGGGGGGGGGGGGAGGGGGGTACATTCTAACAGTGCCAGAAACAACGTTCAACATTTCAGATTTTCTTGTCAGAAAGTTGAGTATATGACAAATAGCAACCTTCGCCAATTATCTGGGAGATTTCAAACATAAATCTGGAGACCAGAAGATACGGCTAAAAATCTGGAGATTACAGACATAAATCTGGAGACTCCCGGATTATCCGGGAGAGTTGACAGCCCTGCGAAAAGCTACGCTTGTGCAATTTATCAGTGGTGATGTTATCAATCAGTGCATGTTGGTGTCCTGTGGTACTGTAGTGGTTCATAATTACATGTACACTGGTTTCTATTTTCTATTCAACATGGAAGCTTAAAGCAACAGTATAACACTTAAACACCCTGCTGGCCACTGGCCACATGTTTGCATGCTATTGAATAAGGAAAGGTTGACAAACTCAACCAAGATTCATTTTGGCGAGCACTTCATTGGCGCCATTTTCAGTAATACAGAAATTATGCAATTTGGTTGAGTGTGTAGTAATTTGATTTTATTACATAACTAAGGCAGTCAGAGGGCCAACAACTAAAATCAACTGAACAGATCGCTCTATTGCCGGTCCAATGTTTTCAAAGTATTGGAATGGGAATTGTCCTCGCTGAGTGATCCTGTGTCTGTCTCCCACTCTCAACTTGAAATCAAGATGGCAGACGATGACATTCATAGGCGTGCAAAGGGAGATTACAATTGAAGGGGTGAGTGGAAAAAAGCCCTAAGTCACATTTGATGTTATGTCAAATTCTCCTTTGCTCACAGAAGAAAGAACAAGGCAATTTGCTAGGAGAATTAAGCAGTCAATCAGATGTCACTTAAGGCTTTTTTCCATGCACCCCTTCAATTTTGGATTGGATACTACCAGACACTTACTTAACATTTTTTCTTTTTGAAAGCATTTGACCCAGATAATGTTATGTAAGATCATACAAATTTATGTACCCAAAGTGTAGCTGTTTTAATTTTACAATGGCATGCACCTGCAAGATTTGACTGCATACATTTATTTAATTGTTTGTTTATTTCTCAAGTTAAGTTTTTCCACTTTTTTTTTTACATTAATTAGTTGCACTTTGTGAATTATAAATTAATGTCCTTGTGTTTTTTTTTATGTGTGAATTTGTACTATCTTGCTGACCTGTTATTTATTTTCATTTATGTCAACTCCACCAGCCGCTATTCTTATTCCAGGCAGCCAATACTCTAATTTTATTTCTAATATTTTTGCAATGAACTTCACATGTCAGGCACGAGTACAAATAAAGATTGTATTTACTTTTAGAAGGGTGTTAACAAGGTATATGTGATGGGACTTTACTTTTAACCCTTTAACCCCTAATATCAAAGAACAAATTCTCCCATCCTATCCCCATACTATTCTTATAAAAGTACTGGGAGAAGTTATTAAAATATCAAGAAATTCACCTTGGGTGATGATATCCTTAATTCTCATGACCTCAGGGGTTGAATAAGCATTGACAATTGCGAGGAGAAATTTGATGCTGATCAAAGGCTTAAAGGGTTAATGGTTAAGGGGTAGATTAGGTAGATAACTGAATAGGGGAATTTTGTGTCCTGTTGTTTTCGCACCTGTCCAAGTGTTGGATGAATCTGTAAATAAATAATAAATAAATAACTAATGAAAGAATCAGGAACAACTTGTGATTTTTTTTACTGAACTTTCCTTTTTTTCATTACATTGCAGCTGGGCGCTATGTGGCTCGGAAAATAGCTTCGGTGTGTTCCAGACCAGAAAGGCAATCTCAGCAATCAACAGAGGCTACGGATGGTTCACTGTCTGCACCAGCATCACAGAAATATGCACTGTCAGCTGCCACAGAAACAGATGAATCCCAAGTATCTGCAAAGGAAATGAAGCAAACAGGGTTTTCTAATGGTGTGGTCACCGATGCAAATGAAGAAGGACCAGCACAGCAGAGAGTATTTTAGTGATTTAATGGACTCTGTAGGGTTTATTCTATAGCTGCAGCATTGTATAATTACTGCAAAAGCATGACATTTGCATCAACACATCAAGTGTGTCTTACAAATTGAGGGTTATTTTCCAATTTCAAAGTGCCATTGTTTTGTTTATTAATCATTATTCTTTGGCATTCTTGTTCAACTTGCTATCGTGATCGCCATCCTACATGTGTGTCTGCTTAACTTGGTCCCTAATTAGCTTTTGTAAACATTGGTCCTATGTATGTCACTTTGCAGTATTATCACTTCACTTCAAGATGCAATGCTACAAATTAAATGTCCTGTTAGAACAACTCATAGAAAGTTTGATGTCTCAAAATATTAATTTTACAACACCAATGTACCATGTCAGAAGTTGAAATAATTATAAGCCCCTCTAAAATCTCTGAAGGTGGCTCACCAAGTCTTTGTGAGCCCTGGACTCTGTTACTATAATACTAGCCGTGTACAGCTTCCTACTACTAAATGTAGGAAATTATAATGTCATTTTACACTATGTAAACAACTGAATTCTGACACTGACTATGCATACTTGTTACAGCATTGAGGAAGACCATGAAGCTAGACATCACTAAGCCTGTAATCAAACTACCTCTAGCAATGTGCATATAATATTACTGAGCGATTAATGTAGATCTTTTTGAACTTGAAACTGTCACTGATTAAGAATCTAAACTGAGGATAATGATGGTATTGCTACAAAGTTTCTTAAATCCGAAAACGTAGCTTTACTTGAGGTGTTGTTCCTTAAAGTTTTTGAAATTAATCAGTGCCAATTCTTAGTAGTTGTTTCAACTGTTGAAAGTGCAATGTAATGCATTATTAAACAATTATGTAAACACTGAATAAACATAGATTTGAAAACGAAGTGGAAGGAACAAGTACTTGTATTTTATAGTAATATTAGCTGCGCTTCTCTTTCATTATGAATACCTTTAAATACTGGATATAAGGCCTCCAAACTCTCTTAGATTTGGTATCCTTCCAATAATAGGTATAACTGGGGGAGGGGTTTGGGGATCGACAAAAAGAGGGAGAAAAAAGAGGGACGATTACGCCTGCTACACAGGCTAATATTAAGTCCCCTCATCCCACCCTCACCCGTTACCCCACATATGATCCTATGGACTGTTAGGTTTGTTTGAAAAACTATAAGCCCCTGTTCACCCAACCCACCTGGCCTCCCCCCTTTCCCCCGAACTTACATGTACCACTGCACCGCAGGCCCTCAAGGGTTTGTATGGGAATTCAATGAAGAGGAGCACTGTGTGAAAGGCATTTGTTCTTGCTGGTGAGGAAAAGTGTGATATATTGATTGCAATCTTCGACTAAAAATCTTTTAAATAACTGAAAATTATGCTTTTAGCCGTTATTCATTGGATTCTCTATACTTTAATCCTGAAACTTTAGACTGCCGTGTTGCTCGGGGGGGGGGGGGGGGGACTACTTTACAAAAGTGACGGGGATGATCGTCGTACCTTTTAGGAGTTAAAATTCGTGGTTTGAGAAGAAAGAAAAGGAGGCCAAGGGCTGCCGCGGATCCAGGTTTTTAGGAGAGGGTGTTCGATGAAAGGCGGCTGTCGAAGTCAGCGCCCCAGCAGGGGGGTCCGGGGGCATCCTCCCCCGTAAAATTTTGAAATTTCAGGTCCTGGGAAACGCGATTTCAGTACTGAGGCAAAGTCAGCGTGTTTTAATATCTCTTATTTTCTTTAAAAAAAAAAAAATAACAAAGCTACGTCAAAACATGCATATCTGCATTCATAAAACTACTGATAAAAATATACTGCATTTTATTTTATTTCAATTTTGTGTTTCGTGAAAGACGGAATCGACAAGAAGCATTCTTCGGGGATATCTTTCAGCAAATCTTTTCCCATCGTTGTTAACGGGCTTTTCGTAAGATTGGCTGTATTTATTTAATATTTCTACAAGATTTTTGATAGCTGCTTAAATTTAGGGGGTTCGATCGAACCCCCTGAATCCCCTATCCCCCCCCCTAGATCCGCCCCAGGAGGGTACGCTCGCTGTGTCTCATTGTTTAGGATGAACGAGAGAAAAAAAAAAAAAAAAACGAAGCGTCCTAAGTCTTGAATTACGTGCCAATTAAGTCCAACAGAAGTCCTTGAAACATCGGAAAACAGTGTTTATGTATTGGAAACAGTACAGGGTTCACCTATGCAACTCATTTTCAGACTACAATATCCAAACATACAGAGAAATGAACTGTCTTAACAGTCTTCCTTTAAACTCACCCGATATCAATTAGCTATAGAGATCTAGCTAATAGCACTCAAGGACGCTGAAAGGAAAGTGCTGGAAGGAGAGAAACTATTTTAAAATACATCGGAGCTGAACTTCCTTCAGGTCGCGAGCTGTTTTGATGAGTTTTCCGGTCACGTGCCACACATGCACTTCAGGATACCATAAAATCGGGAAATTAAGTGTTTTATCTCGCTTCCGATATTGTGTTGATACATACCGCACACGTTCAATATTTTGCACAATTTTGGATTCCCTTGCGATAGCAGCGATGAAGCTTTCGGGATGGAGGAAGTTAGAGCCTCAACTTCCGGTTAGACAGCCGTATTGTGGGTAATACCCAGGCGCCATTGCTCAAAGGAGGCAGGTCTGTGAAGGAACGCCGTGTGTTTAAAATTTTGTTTTCATTTTCGTCAGGAAATCCTGTGGACATGACCTGGGCCGTGAAATCTAAATAACAAACAATGTAACGGGGAGTCGTCTCTACGATGACATAATTATGAATTCTCCAAAGATTCCCGAAGGACTGCAAGCGTTTTTATCTCACGCGGAAAGTCTTCACCCATCGAACAACCCGAGGGGAGAGAACGGATTCGCCAAAGAATTTCAGGTATGTTGCTAGCGATATGTTCTTAAGGTAGTTTATCAGTGACAACAATTTTATGTATTTTGAACCTACTGCGGTTACTGGACAAAGGTGCACTGTTTACAGCTGAAAATTACTCGCTGTTTAGCTACCTTATTCATGCAGTGTATTCACATTATTATCTGTAGCGAAACGATGATTTTCTTCCGTGATTTTCCCATAAAAGGAAGCTCAAGTTTCACTTTGCGCAATATCACTGTGTTATCAGTTTCGTTACAGGAATTTTATTCTGAGTTCAAAGTCTTCAGTTGACTTTTGGACATACACCTAGCTACAGACTACAAGTACAGCTGTAAAACAATTGATTTTTATTGATATATTAAATCTGTGTGTTTACTTGTAGTTAGAATTATAATAACATAATGAAGCAGTCAACTCTGAGCTGACTGTTTCAAATGCCAAACCTTACATTTACCTTACCTAATAATTATCCAGTTACATAATAAGTTTGACTCAGGCATGACAAGTTGAATCTGATGGTTTACTTCATTCAATTAAGTTCAACTTTGGTGAGGGTTGTCCAATACATCCAATACAATCTGGAAGTCTAGTTGTGTTTGGGGGTTAGTATGCCTTACCGACAGTAGTTGTCCTTTGTAATCATGTGGATTGTATGGTAACGAGTCTGAGAGTAGAAGAGAGTCCATTGAACTCGGTTGAAGCCTAGACTTTGAGAAAACCCATGTTTAAGTCACTAGGGAGGGTGAAAATGTTGTCCATTGGAATTGCATAGATTGTGTGGTCACAAGTAGGTATAAATGTTGTTCACTGGAGTCACATGGATTGTGGGGTTTTGAGTGGATAAAAAAATGAAGCATAGCCATACTTGTATCGATTGACTTATCTCTAAGTCCATCTGACTATAATTATTGACAGCTGAACTCAGATGGTGTAAGAAAATGGACATGTATGACTTTGGAGTGGCGTCGGATTTAAACAGTGTACTGTTGTATGACCCTGTTCAGGCTTCATGTAGGTGTAGGTGCCTGTGCCAGGTAGCTGTGCTGGTACGAAAAAGAACATTATCCAGAGTTCTTGGTGCCCAGACTCTTTATGTATGCAACTTTCATGCTTGTCCAGTCATGCCGCTAGGTCTTATGCCATTATCCTGAGCCTGTTCTACATGTATATACAGATTTTTACTGTTATGGTATGCTGTACTATCTGACAAGCTCTGTCCTGATTGGAGATTTCGTTGTACTGAATTCAAATCTGCCAAACCAAATTGACCCAGATGGCTCCTACCACTCTGATGAAGGGTTAATGTTCGAAGGGTCAGCATTCAAGTCTCTTTATTGTGCTCAAATTACCTTATCAACTCTGTTGAGAAAAACAAACATTTTTTTTCTACTCCCCCACCAATGCAGTGCTCACCACAGTTTCTTTAGAAGCTATATCCCCTTGCCTTATCACCTTTTTTGGCTCATAAGCAATACAGCTTCTGAACTGTACCAAAATTGATCTTGCTCCTTGGAAGTACATGTACTTAGCAACAGACTAAGCCACAGTTGTTTTATTCAATTAATTTATGGTTATCAACCTTTTACAGGTACCGGGCGGGTATGTATTTTTAAGCAAGGAGTTTGGAATTGGGAAGTATATGGATACGTGCGCAGTGGCCACTGTGACACTGTTTAGGCAAAGGAGCCCTACTTAGCTGGAGATTAACTCAAGGTTTCCATCACAAGCAGATTTTAAGTTTTTAAGATACAGCTGTAGCAGTCTGACAGTTGTCTGCAATATTATTGGTACACACTGTTTATAAAGCTGGTATTGTACTTAACCATACCAAGTTTATTAAGACTATTCTTTATGGGATACATGTAATTATAAGAAAAATATTAAAGCCCTAAAAGATTAGTCTCCTATGCAGATGTAGCCTTCGAGCAAGCTCTCTTTTAGGTCAGCCACCCACCCCAATCCTCTCTCACGGCTGACCTAAAAGAGAGCTTGCTCACAGGCTAATGCACACTACCTCTTTGAACCAGATCTTTTTTTGTGTGTGTGGAGGGGATGGGGTGGCGGGTGGGTTGGGGTTGGAGGGAAATGTGACAAGCCCAAAGATTACAAAAACATAAGATTTTTCTGTTTTTGTTTTCCTAGCAATTAAAGACTTTGTCTTCTCAGCTGAAGAAGGATCCTAAGTATAGCAGCCATCATGGAGAAATGGAACTTAATCGGCCAAAAAACCGATACAAAGATATTGTGCCATGTAAGATTTATTCAGTAAAGAGGTTGAACTCAATGCATGTGTGTAGGAGGAAGCCCTAATTAATGACCTGCTGGACCTGGCCCCAGTTGTTCAAAGGCTGGATAACTTTATCCGCTGGATAAGGCACTATTCGGGGTCTAAAATATACTTCACGTTAAATGTTGTCCAAGGTTTTCTACACTCCTAAACTAGACTGTGGTTAGAGTGTGCATATGCGCTTGTACACGATGAAATACTGAAATCTTTGCACAGATTGAAACTGTCGAATAGTGACCTATCCACCGGATAAAGTTATCCGGCCTTTGAACAACTGGGGCCTGGTGATTAGATGTATTTGTGAAATCCTTTTTTGTGGATAAATGGTAGTTGCCCAAAAAGTGATGTGTTCATAAAATTATTTACAATTAGCTTTTATAGATATTGTGCCATGTAAGATTTATTCAGTAAAGAGGTTGAACTTAATGCATGTGTGTAGGAGGAAGCCCCAATTAATGACCTGCTGGACCTGGCCCCAGTTGTTTAAAGGCTGGATAACTCTATCCGCTGGATAAGGCTGCCACTATTCGGGGTCTAAAATATACTTCACGTTAAATGTTGTCCAAGGTTTTCTACACTCCTAAACTAGACTGTGGTTAGAGTGTGCATATTCGCTTGTACAAAATGAAATACTGAAATCTTTGCACAGATTGAAACTGTCGAATAGTGACCTATCCACCGGATAAAGTTATCCGGCCTTTGAACAACTGGGGCCAGGTGATTAGATGTATTTGTCAAATCCTTTTTTGTGGATAAATGGTAGTTGCCCAAAAAGTGATGTGTTCGTAAAATTATTAACAATTAGCTTTTGGAATCTCAAAGTGCCAAGGAACTAGTATCTATTGTATTGACGGAGGTTCTTTTCCAAACATTATAAAGGGTCTGGGCTGGAGAATGTCGTTCATTATACCAAGGACTTTGTTACTTAGAGGTTCGTTAAATCAAGGTTCCATTGTATTAGTACCTTCAAGAAACAGGCCCAGTAGTGTAAGTAAATCTGTCGTGGGAAATCTTGGCTACGTTAATTGTTGTCCATAAAAAGTCTAAAAGTCAAAAACATTTGATGAAATATAATGAGTTGGCAATTTGAATGGAGACATTAGTAGATATTTAGTGTTACGTAAATATGGCAACGGAAAATGGCAGAAATAACCACATGACCTTGTAATTATCCTACATTTGCTGTTCCATTGTTTTTTTTTTTTTTGGCCTGTTCCACTGTTTCAGTTTCTTAGTAAAATTGAGTTGTTTTGCATTTAGCATAAAAGGCCACAATTATTATACTTCACACCATTCTCATCTATGCACTCATTTTTTCAAGAAACATCAATAAAAATCTCAAGTTTGATGTTAGTAGGACATAAACACAATGCCATAATTCTAAATCTCTCAGTCTATTCTTTTTGCTAATTAAAAATTTTGCTTTCATTTTGCTAGTTGACTACAATCGTGTTGTCTTACCAGTGATACCTGGTTTACCTGAGTCAGATTATATCAATGGAAATTATGTGAAGGTATGAAAGAACTTATTTAATAATTATAAATATTTGCTTTTATCAACTGAGTTGACAACTGATGTAATTTGGCCACCGTAAAGAGTGCTGACAGTTTGAGTGTTGGCCTTTCACCAGCGCAAAAAATTATATTTGTTTCCTTTCCCTCACCCATGCAACACCACAGTTTCTTTGGATTAATGAGACTCTGTTGTACATTCTTTTTTTTTTTTCAGGGTCCAGATGGCAGCATATCGTACTTAGCCTTGCAGGGTCCCCTGCCGAGAACCGTAGATGACTTTTGGAGATTGATATCTTCTCACAAATGTCAGGTGACTATGAAGTATTTAAATCACTGTGCAAAGTGGTAATCAATACATGTACATGTATTTAGTATTAATAATATTATATAAGAAGTGTTTTTTGACAAATTCAAGGTGACTAAAAAATAATAATTACATTTTTCCTTGTGATTTTTGTAATTACCACAGTGTATTCACTCGGAATGTCGGTATGATTGTAAAATTAATTATTTAACCTGAGCAAGTGCTAATTAGCATGTCTTCAGGTCTATTCCCAGATCATTAGTACATTCAACTGACTTGACATGTTTATTACCATATTTGCCAGATTGTGATAATGGTGTGCAAGGAAATTGAAATGGGGAAGCTGAAATGTAAAAGGTATTGGCCTGAAAGCAAAGATGAAAAGCTGAACTTTGCTGGAGTGGATGTATCACTGGTATGTCTCATAAGAACAGTACATTGTGTAATACACCCCTCCCCGAGCAAGGATGGGATTTCTTTTTTGACCCCATGCATGACTGTCAATCTTCCTGTTCACCCAGCTCATAGGAAGACCATTAAATTTTGTTTTTAAGAATAATTATGATGATGATGATTCTTACAATACATTACTACTTTTCAGGTTGCAGAGGATCCTATATCAGATGGCTTTGTAATGCGAACATTGTCAGTGAAATCTGCTCAGCTGGTAAGAACAGTCAGTAAAAGCTGCAGATGACAATTAAGTCAGTTTACTTTAGATCAGCTCTTCTGTTAGAAAGTTTGGAAGAGATCTTTAGAAATTTACAAGATGCAGCTTTTCCTGTGCAGTCAACGGTTGAGGGTTATCATACTTGCAGTCAACAGAATGTTACTTTGGTTCCCCAAAGACAATTGAAGGGTTTTATGCAAAACTATCGTAAGTGACTATTTTGGCCATTTTTTTTAAATGTCATCCAAATGACCCGAATTTTTGCATGTGGCCTTTGATTTAATAGAAAAACAATGCCCTGTATTTTTTTTTCGCAATGCCATTGAGAATTTTACCATCTTGTAAAGATATATTGATAACATTATAGACACTAAATGACCAAAAGGATAATGCACTGAGTGTTAAATACTTGTATTCAATATACATTTGCTCTCTTTCAAACACGGCACAGGAAAGCGGTTTTTTTCGCGGGAGCAACGAAAGAATCCTGTCACGCTCTTATTTGATTCTGTTGCAAACTACTACATGCATGACAGGAATGTGAGAAATGTAAACAGTTACATTTTGGTGGGGAAAATGTGTCCATTTCCTGGCGTAAAATCCCGCTTTGTCCTGTTTGTCGACATATCACTCTTGATAACGCAAAATACTAGAATTCCACACGATTAACAGGAAGACATTTAGCCATTTGAAAGATTAACAACGATTAACGGCAGTTCTATTAAAAGGTACTGACTATCTATTCTTTTCACGGGCAGTCGGTGTTAACCGTTGAAAATGTATGTTAATCGTACTTTTATTGAATCATTGCCTTGAAATTGTAAAGTTAATTGTTACATACCGAATTTCAAGCCTGGCAAGCCACAACTAAGGCTTGCAAAACACCTTGCACATGGCGCGATTTGTCTCTGATGCTCCCGCGGGATTTGATAATTGAAATGAAAAATTCGCCAAGGCACGGTCATCACTATCAAGGAGGGATTCTTTGGACGACGTTTTGACCTGGTCCTGTGAATTACATTCGTCACTTTCATAACTTTTCACGTCGTGTGTTTACAAACTTCACCAAACAAAAGCGAAACCAACTAGCCAGCTTTACCGCGACCGGCTTGATCTATTTTTGGCTTGTTACAACCCGCAAAAGCAAACCATGATGTCATCACGAACGTTACTTATAGCAACAACAACAGGTGCGACTAAACACAGCTCGTGGGCAGTGGAAACTTTCAGGCTACCGATAATTTGGACAACAGGGAGTCTGACATGGACAAAACCTCTGAGAAACTTTGCCTTCCAAGCGCGTTCACTTGTAGACAAGCAAACCACCAAATCTTCCCCCCCCCCCCCTCCCCCGGACTCAATGTTGTTTTTGGGGTCACGAACAGTTTCCTGGCAAGCATCACTTCCCACATCAACATTGCATAAGGGGGAGGGAGAAGTAACAGAGGTAGAATTAAGAAGGGAGAAACAGTGAGTGAGTGGTGTTTTGGTTGTCTGATATAGTAAGTGAGTGGTGTTTTGGCTGTCTGATGTCGGTTGTCATTGCATAAGGGGAGGGTGTGGGAGAAAGGAGTATAGTTCTGTGGTACAATTAACAAGAGAGAAATAGTAAGCAAGTGGTTTTTGTGCTGTTCGTGTTTGGTTTTCTCAAGGAGTTTTGTCTACAATTGTAAAACCGCAAAACGTTTTCAAAACCAGGGAGAGCAAAAATTCGGACAAATCCGAGCAAAATCAAATGTAACTGGGCGAAAATTCGACATAAGTCGGTTTAATGCTCTCAGCTCTTCAATTCTCAATGGCATTGCGAAAAAAATACAGCAGCAATGTTTTTGTATTAAATGAAAGGCCACATGCAAAAATTCAGCTTATTTGGATGACATTTAAAAAATGGCCAAAATAGTCACTTACGATAGTTTTGCATAAAACTCTTCAATTGGGTTCAGAGGGTGGCGGGGGTGAATGTTTTATTAGATGATTATCACTGTTTATAACATCCAATCTGTTTTGGGTTGCTGTTACATCATAGGATAATTCCCATGGCTGAAAGGCCAGCGGCAAAGCTTTAGAGTTAGTACTTATTATTAATTATTAATATTTTCAGATGATGATGATAATAAATCTCTTTGGCCTATTGTTTATTTTTTTTACTCAGCTGCAGACATGAACTCCTCCAACATGTCAGCTATGTAAAGAATTTTTAATTCAACACATAATATTCTAGCAAAGCAAAGACTATCTAAAATTCTGAGTACTGTTTTTAAAATTGATAGTAAATTATACAAGTGAAGTAGATTCAAAAGAAGTCCCTGTAAGTCTTTTAGACTTAATCATTAACTTTAGGAAATCGAGATACAGTGTAAGTCCTCAGAGGTATTGATATTCTTACTTTGCCGAAAGTAAATGGCACCACATACGTACATCACTCCTGGCATTATATGGCAACAAAATTATGGAACTCGGTACCAGACAATCTGAGAACAGTCACCAGCTAAAAGTCTTTCAAAACTAAAATTAGTAAACTCGACCTCTCCGGCTTGTAATTTTGTTGATTCAATTATTTTAAGATGTATCGTCTAGATGCATTTTATTCATTTATGTTACAAGTGTATTTTTATAACTCCATATTTTTGACAATTTTTAAATCACGTATTTAGAGCGTTATTGTTTTAACGGTGAGCTTACCTGAAAAATAACCTTTTGGCTAAGCGTGAATTATTACTTAAAAAGAAAACAAAATTCCATTTCAGGAGGAGATGATAGTGACACAGTTACAATACACTGCATGGCCTGATCATGATGTTCCAAAGTCAGCTGAACCTCTCATAGAAATGAACAAAACTCTAAGAGCTTTGCAAGGAAACAGGAGACAACCAGTTTTAATCCACTGCAGGTGACTGATACCTGAGACCTCCCCCCTCCTTCAGCCATCCCATCCTTCCTGTAATATATCAAGCATGAGAAGGCGTGTTTCAAACAGGTTGAAAAAACAAGGCGCAGCCAAGATTTTTAAAAGACTTTGAGGTGTTTGGATATCTGAGGAAACACACTTTCGAGTGTTTGATATGGCTTCTCAAATGACCAATAATTCTTGGAGAAATTCAAGGCTAAAGTTGGCAAAATTTTATGGTAATGAGGAACTCGTATCCAAACCACGGTCACAGTAGTGATTTTCTTTGTTTTGTCTTGATGAATTATTAATGAGTTTGAAAAGTGTTGAGCAGATTTAAATTTTGACTCCTATGGTCAATTCAGTGACCTTGAGCTTGATTTTGAGTGCTTTATGGGTATGTTAGAGGATTAAACCTAAATGTGACATGATATTTCTGTTTGCAGTGCCGGGTGTGGTAGAACTGGGACAATTTGTGCTGTGGATTTTGCATGGACCCTATTAAAGATACAGGTTATTTCTAAAGACAAGTGTTTTGTAATATCTTTTTTTTATACCTCTGTTGTTGCAAATTATGAACATCCTGTCTGTCCATCCATCTATCCTTCCTTCTTTCCTACTTTCTGCCACCCACATTCTCCCCCTCCTTGTCTCCTCCTTCCCCCTCTCTCCCTCCCATCCATCATTTGTCACTCTTTTCCCGTCTTCTCATAGTTTTATTGTTCCCTTCCTTGCTTCTGCCCTTTCTTCTCCCTCCCGCCTTTTGTTCCTTCTTAATCCCTCCCTCTCTCTATCTTCTTTCTTTCCTTCTTTCCTTCCTTCCTTCCTTCCTTCCTTCATTCTCCTTTCTTCCTTTGGCCTTCCTTCCTTTGTTTAACATATCTCATTTCTTTGTTTCCTCTGCTTAATTTTTTATTTATTTTATTTATTTATTTATTTATTTATTGTTTTTGCAGAAGACAGATAATTTTAGTGTGTTTGATATCGTGGCAAACCTTAGAAGGCAGAGAATGGCAATGGTACAGACTAAGGTAATGACATAGCTATCTCGGTCAGTTCCCACCTCTTCTCTCCCAGTTCCCATCTGTGTCAAGTGCTCTCCTCCCAACTCCCCTTCCTCTTCCTTATGGGCCCAGTAATTCCAGAAAATTCTCTCCAAGTTTCTGTCCCCTTCTTTTCCTGTTCACACTTCCTTCTGTCCAAGTTCCCCACTTTTATCCCAGTTTCCACCCCCTTTCCAATTTTCTAATGTGTCTGTCTTGGTTCCCATTAATTAATTCCCCTGGGGTTTTGACTCCTGTCGGTCTTCACCACTCGTTGTAAAATAGTTGTATTATTGAATTGTTTTTTTGTTTTTTTTTTTGTTTTGTTTTCTAACAGGAGCAGTATGCATTAGTTTACAAAGCTGTTATACAACTTGTTTATGAGGAATTAGAAAATGAGAAACTTAAGAACCACACGTATGTAAATGTCAACCTCCCAGCCTCTCCAACAACACCAGCTGAACACTCAAATTATGAGAACTGTGAGTTTTTCAAAAGTCTTGATAGGTGGAAAAAGAGTGACATGCCAAATGGCTCTGTTCAGAGAGCACCATTGCCATTGCCGTTATCAGAACAAAACAAAGATCTTAAACCACCTTCAGGAAATAGAGCCGCTAACCCAGCTCAGTTGTCGAAGGAAATGTCAGTGACGTCAGGTTCAGAGAAACACAACGACTATGTGAATTTGGATTTTGGAAGTAAAAATGATGTCAGTAGCAATCTTGCGGCAGCAGCAGCTCCAGGAAATAAACCGGCAACATCAGTGAAACCAGCACTTCCACAAAGAGACTCAAATAATCTTATTTTGACTTCCAATCCAGTAAAGGGCGGAGTTCAAACTCCTTCAACAGGACAGCAAAAGTCCCCAACAGTCTCTGACTATGAGGTACTGCAAGGACCGGCTTTAGGTCAAGCTGGGTTGAAAGTAGGAAAAGACACTTGTGTGCAAAGAGATAAAAGTTCAGCAAGTGACTATGAGATCCCCCCTCTAGTTTCTCCTGGTGATAAGAAACAGATGAGCCATGTGCCCGAAGGTATGGTGTATTTTTTTATCTAACTAATAAATAGAATAATGTTTTATCCAGTATTGTATCCATAGGCATACCATACTGTACAAAATAGACCCTTCTCCAAAATGGCGGCCAAAAATTCAAATAAGTTAAAATTAAAAACGTATACCGGTACTAGAAAGAGCACTTTTAGTAACCCTGCAAAGTTTCAGCATATCAGGTGTAGTAGCAGCTGAGAAAATGTAAGTTGAAAAATGAATAATTTACAGACGTTTGTATGACTGGGGCGATGATGTATACCCCCAGTCATACAAACGTCTGTAAATTTGTCAAATTTCATCTTACATTTCCTAAGCTGATATAACACCTAATATGCTGAAACTTTGCAAGGTTACTAAAACTAAAGGTGCTCTTTCCAGTGCTGACCATATCAGTTTTTTATTCAGTTCAATTTTAACTCATTCAAATCTGTTGCCACCATTATGGAGAAGGGTCTATTATTGGCTCATCTACTGGTGATAACTTGATTTGTCACTGGTTAAATTGAGTTCTGTTTGTGTTTTTTTTTTTTAAGGTATGTTAAATCATTGACTTTTAATGCTCTTTGAGGCTGGTCATTTATTCTCTCTGAGCTCTTTAAACCTTTAACCCCTAAGAGTGCCAATTGGCACATAATGCCATAACTCTGTCAATAACTGATCACCTGTTCTGTCATGTCGTGTTAATGATAAACTTGTTCCATCAGGTCTGTTAGTTGATCTTGGAGATGATGTGCCTCCTTTGCCAGACAAAAGACACTCAATAGGGTCCTCCAGATATGAAAATATTGGAGGTAACTAGCAGCTTATTAAAATTGCACAGATTACAGTCAAACTCCTAAGGCTAAAACCTTTCAGCACGCACAGGCCTGGTGCTTTGACAAAATCATTGAATTAGAGCGTTTTTCAGTTTAGTGTCGCAAGTAATTACGTGTTTACGCTGGTTTTACTTTACTACGCTCTGTGATTGGTTAACAAACCGCGTGCCATTTTCTCAACCAATAAGAAGCCAGATCAAAACCAATCGTGACTTGCTCGCACGTGTTTTCCCGCGCTTTACGCCGGTTACATGAATTTGCTTCGAATTCTGATTGGTTCATTACGCTGTTTTCTTCTGTTGTGATTGGCCAGCGTTATTACTTTGGTTTTGGTTTTACGACACTCAATTGGAAACCGCCCTATAATTTACATGGACGTAATTTGTACCCTGAGTGCACGGAAATTAAATTTCTTTAAATGCTTCAACTGAAAGTTAACCTTTCAATTTTTAATCAAGGCACTATAATTTAATTTGCACTATGGTTTTTATCCAGTGAAGTTGAATATTTTGTAAATAGGTATAGTATGAATTAACATGGAAATTAGGGTGAAATTTCAATGGTTTTGTGGGTGTGGTCCCTTCGAAGTCTTACTAGTTTTCTCGTCATTTACAGTCAAATCATCCTCCCCTCCTGGGATAAGCACGAAAAGATCGTCTAGTACCCCAAATGTGCTCGATGATATGTTCCTGTTTGGTGACAGTGGTTTCCAGCCTCGATTGCTGCAACCTCAGAACACCAAGAACACCCCTGACAGCAAGGCTTTCCATACGGTCCCAAACAGGCTGAAGCCAGCGTCAGGTCCCAAACGCTGTCCTTTGACAGCAGAAGCATTTGAAGACCCTCATACAAATACAGAGGGTAACTTCAAAGCAGTGCAGTCACCAACAAAGGCATCTGGGTCATACCACTTGATAGGAGAGATTAGTCCCCCATCTCCACCCAAAGTGGTGAGCCCTGCACTTACAGAACAATCTAACTTGGGTGCGGGGCCGCAGATGATGAAGCCAGCCGATAAAGCACATCCTATTCATTCCACTCCACCCGTAAAGCAGGGTGAGAGGTCCAAAATGCGCAAACCAGTTGGGGCATACACCTTGGTGGGGATCCCAGAAGCCCCAGGCCAAATGCCAGTTCTTGTGGAACCTGTGCCCATGACGGGCCCTAGTAACCAAAAGGCTGGTGTTCCTGCGCAAGTCATTGCAACGTCGGAAGTCAAGGGAAAACCTGGTTACCCTGTGGAAGTTAAAGGAAAACCAATTGTGGAGTCCTCGTATGCATTGGTTGGCCAACAATGGCAACAACCAGGGAAGAAAGTATCACCTCCACCCCAATCTGTGCACCCAGGAAGTGTACAAAGTGCAAGTAGTTCTTCAGTAAGACCTGTTGGTAGTCCTGTGGAGGTCACTGGAAACACAGCTGCGGAGCCTTCGTATGAGGTTTTTGGACAGCAATGGCAACAACCGGGAAAGAAAGTATCACCTCCGTCTCCATCAGTGCAAGGTGGCATCCATGATGTCTTTGGCAGAGGCCAGGGTGATGGAGAGTCAGCTGATGACATAACCGGTAATAAGAATCATGTGCTTACTAATAAAGAAGTACTTTGTGTGGTTTATGACTAAATGGGGAAAGCAGATCTCGGCCAGGGCTATTGGAATCCAAAAAGAAAATTGGGGAATCGATTTCATGAAACAAAAGCGGGCTAAATGGGAGTTGACCTGGAAACTCGTCAATATGCTTCAAGCACTTCACGAACGACGACTTTATGCGTCGATTCTGATTTATTGATGAAGTGAGTAACAAATCAATGGCATGTCTTGGATTTTTCGAGTTTCCATGGATGGGAGTCTGATTCTTTGCAAGAGATCTTGATAAGATGCACTAACAGGGCATCAATGCAATCCACTTATACCCATGCGACTTCAACAACAGCAGATGCTCAAAGCTGACTTGAAATCGTTTGATCTAACTTTCCCTGTGACTTTTGTTTCCAGATCTTTATGCTACAGTTGGTCCTAAAACCAGCAACAGTCCAAATCTGAACGCAAAATCTGCCAGCTCGCCTCCAAAGATGCAAAAAAGGCCTTCATCTGGCAGCTTGCAGGTTAGCTCTTTTTCTTTGTCTTACACGTGTACACAGCTAGCTTGCCTGCGCCGCAGACGGAATCAATCGCCGGTAAATACCGTTTGCGAATCTTGTTGTAGACCCCCAACGGCGTACCAGGAACTGAGTACACTCTGTGGTTGGCCTTTGCACAAGGTCATTGGCAAGTTTTGTTGACCAATCACAAAGCGTATTTGATTTCTTTAAAAAGAAAAACAAAAGCAAGCACGAATTACTGTCGACGCGCAGTTGAAAATCGCTCAAAAGCCGCCTATTATTGATTGTGTGCAGTGACTTGTTTCGATGTTCAGTTACCTCGCCTGTTTTTCAGAGCCACACTTCATCGTCAAGTGATGACTTGGAAGCAGATGCTCCTCCAATTCCAGCAAAGACGAACGAAGCATATCTTACTCCAGGTAGGAAAATAAGCGTACAGTATTTACCCAAAAGGGTCTTTGTCACAACGACCTTAAACGGCTTAAGGGGGAAGTATCATGGGGCTATAACTACTTTTGTTAAAAATGTTAATGGGCCTTCACTCAGCTACAAAATAATTCTAGAACATCGAGAGGAAAGAAATCATCTCAATTCTTGAAAAGACCAACTCGTGATCCGTTCTAGCGAATTTTGGAAACAAACGAAAATACGAGAACTTGAAAAACGTTAGCCTAACATTTTTCAATTTTCAATCCATTCCGGCCTATTCTATCTCTGGCCAGCGGTAGTTTGCGACAGTTTTATTACACTGGAGTGATAATTTATAACAAAACTAGATAATTGTTTTTGTTGACAGAAAAGACAGAAAAACGTTTTTTGGCTTTGAAATGACATCAAATCAGCGTGATATTTACCTTTTTTTAAGGTTATAAAGTTCTGTTGCCTGTATTGAAGAACACTTAATTGATATTTTTCTCATTTTGCTCTCATGCCTTCTGCTTACCATATATCTTCTGTCATAATTCCCGGCAGATATTTTAATTTTACAGTAAGGAAATGTGCGATGGCAGCTTCCTAACTTAATGATTTTGTACCTTAGTACCTTAGGCCCGGTTCAGACGCCGTACTTTAGATGAGCCGAATCGTATTCGAATTTAGACCGACCCAAATTATTAATCCCGGCTGAATTGATTCAGACGCCGAACTTAATTCAGCCGAAATTAATACACTGAAGTATATTATGACTGAACAAAACTGCAGATTTGTCATAATTTATGTATTTGATTCGGCTCATTTGAAGTACGGCGTCTCAATCAAAGCCGGCCCACAGCCGTTATTCCCAGCTGAGGCAGGTGGGAAAAATTGCTGAGCCGATCCGAATTAGATCGGCCGTTCTGAATTGGCGTCTGAACCGGGCCTTAGTTTCACGGTGTTTTTTTCCCAGGTGAGGAGCCTTATGACAATGTTCAGCAATCCGGCAGAGGCACTTTGGACCGCTTCAAGAAGATGATCAAAACGTCCTCAAAGGTTAATAATAGACCTTTATCACTCGGCGGCCATGTTGAGTCTCAAGAGAATAAAAAGCTTTGTTTTTACACGGCAAGCCTCGCACTGAATTCGTGTCTGGCCGAGCGAAAACAAAGCTTTTTTATTCCCCCGAGACTCAACATGGCCGCCAAGTGAAAAGTGTCTATCGGTTTCCAGTTTTCAGTAAACGCGACGGGAAAAGTCACCTTGTGATCTTTTTTCATTGTTTTTTTACACTGTTTTTTGCATTTACCATTTAATGCAAGAATGACTGTTTTGAAAAAGGTTATGTAGAATTATAGGTAAAAGTACAACAAACCGAGCGAACGATGTTAAAATGTTTGCACTGAAAGCTTACTACCTTCTTCTAATTCGTACGTTCAACATTTTGTTGAAACAAATGTTGAGAACATTTAAACAGGTCCTTCAACATTGTCGAGAGTGTTTAAAATGTTGGGAGCTTCTTGAAAGCGTGTTGAAACAAATTTAAATTGGTTTCAACTTCAATTCAACGTCGCTTCAACATTTTCTTTGTTCTTTGTAATGTTGGCTGGTATTGAAGCCCTCTGAACACTTCGTTCAGCATTTGTCGGGATAAACGCAAGCGCACACAATTCTTAATTCTGTGCAATTAATTTCTCCGAAATTTTACGCCGACTGTTTCCCTGGGTGCCAGCAATCTTGTACCCAGAGTACTCAGGCTCTTTGGCCTATGGCTGGTTGCTTGGCGACCAACCGCTGGCCAAAGAGCCTGTGGACTCTGGGTGCGAGATTTGGGTACCAGAGGCTTTCCTTGCGCGGTTTTCACTTCCAGTCAGTCTCTTACTACAACCTCTGGCGCCCTGGGTAACCGACTGTTGGCCCGAAGTTTAAACGGCCTCCACGCAACATTGTTTTCACTTTCAACATTTGTCCAAATGTTGAAACCGTTTAAAAAGGCCTTGATGATGCCTTTACCCGCTATTTGTCCCCAAATGCAGTTATTTTGGTTACAAGTGTATTAAGCGTGATTAACCTTTTGTGACATTCTTCTTTTGTCCTTCAGGGCGCGCTTACAAAGCGATCTTCTGACCCTTTCCCGCAAGTACTACCGAGAAGCAACAGTGCTGGAAGTGGTGGTAAGTGAATCAGTTTTGCGTTGAATTTGGTCTTTGTACCGTGATGCGAGTCTTATTTTACAGCGCACCACTTAAAATTAATAACGTACTATAACTGTTCTGTTTGCTTTGTTTTCAGTGACCTCACGACTGGATGACATAGGTAGGTAACATGAACGAACCCGTTTTGTTTACAATGTTTTTAATACTGATTTTCAATCAAACTCGCAGCGATAGCAAAGAATTAAACAAACGAACATCTTACGAAGCTGGCGGCATTGCACGCGTTAAAGTTAAAGTTTTGGAGTGAGGTCAGCAGGGCTTACACCCCCCTAATGGCGAGTCTTCCGACAAAACGTTTCCTTCGCATGGATTAATACCGTCAGTTACGCAGGCAGACAAACGAAACGAAACAAGACAATCACCGCTGGTGTCAAAAGAGTGGACAAAGTATAGTATAAACAGGCCTTAACATCGAACGCCCAAAACGCTTATTACTTATTTATAAAATAACCATCCCGTTTCCACAGTTGATTGACTTGTTTGTTTATATTGTTGCTACAGGTTACAAGAAACGCGTTGGACACCCAAAAGGACCTCGCGCATGCCCAAATCACTGGCCGCAAAAGGGCTTGTGACATAATATTTAGATGTGAAAAAGAATTGTTACTTATAGTTGCGTTTTAATGATTTTTTAAAAATAATTTTGCAGTTGGCAATGTTTTGACTTGCTTTCGAGCAAGAAAATTCTAAAGAAAATCAATCCCTTAAAGGGACATACAAGAGGTGTCAAACACCAATAATAATTAGCTCTTGAATACCGTAAACATCCGGAAGTAACGAACATTCCCTTCCTTTTCTGTGGGGGTGGTGGTGGTGGTGGTAGTATTGGATAGGAGTGGAGGGAGGGGAGCGCAGGTTGGGTTTGCTTACTGCTGGGAGGTCGGTGCTTTCGAAACAACCTTTTGGGAAGTAAGAACTAGTGACTACTTTCTCAACTTGACAGTAGATGAACCATGTACATAACGACATGTATATAATCTCTTCCAATACGATGGATAGATAGATATCGCGATCGAAGTTTCTCTCAAAAAAATGTCGATACTAGCGAGAAGTATCGGTGTTTCGATTCTTCTTCCTATACCGCTCACGTGACATGTTGGGACAACAGTCGATGTGCATATTTTCACGCCGTTTTCGTGGAAATTCGTTTTTCAGTAAAACGGAATTGTGGTCGTCCCAAGTACTTTTGGCAGGTTTTCGTATACAAAAAAGATATTTCTCCTGTTTATGTATACAAATTTGTGTTGATTCTTTATTTGGACGGTTTGTGGTATCCTAGTAGTCATCGCGTTCTCGACATGTTTACAACTACCTTCGGTGATGACGTCATAATACAAATCGTGAATTGTGACGTCACATCGATATCGAAAACATGCCAAGTATCGGTAAATTGTATCGAATTGACTTAAGGACGCGCGATATCGCCGCAACCTTAGTTTATGAGTATGGAGACAGTGTATATATGTTTTCTTTTGATAATGCTAATAGCCGCAGTGCCAGCGAAGATCAATTCGATCCGTAAACTTGGAAACTCTCATGTTCTACTAAAAATACCTAGAAAGGAGAAAGGTGGAAGAAAGCTACATTTAGAGAATTGTGCTTAAGAGTAATTTTTTTCTATAAAATTAACAAATAACAAAATACAATCACGACATTCAGTAGATATTATGATTGTGGTTCGTTCAATTAGCCAAGAGTTTTTACATGACGTGTTTATTGCCACAACAAATTTCGTAACAGAGAATCTTAATAAACCGAATGAATATCATTAGGATAATTGTGTTATTTAAGGTTATGTAACATAGAAATGCCGTAACAAGAATAGGCCATTTATGAATGACAAATATATTAACAAAATTTCGGACTGATTTTTACAGGATCTGAAGACAAACACACGGTCAACGACTTGCTTGTGCGCGTCTTTTTTTTGTGCCTTTTATAAATCTATTTTTTTAGTTATCGTATATTTTTTCTTTATATCATTACTCTTTTATGGGGTACTCTTTTATATTAAAAGAGCAGTAGACATAAAATTGACTTTTTGAAAGTAAGCTAGTTTAGAACTGAAAACGCACACCTGTTGCTCCTGAAATTACACGAGGTCATGAGGCGTCTCTATCTTAAAAGGAGGTAAACTATTCTTTGGAAGTAAAGGTAGTTCTCTCTTTTTGAGTCTAAGGTATAGCCAAATGAAAGCTACTGAAAGGTGCTTGTTTCTGATACTTTGTGTTTAGTATAATTAAAATTTGAAACTGAATTTTGACTGTTGTTGTGTTCTTGGTCATGCGAAGAAAAGGTTGTGTATGAGCCACCTTTTCCCTACAGGTATATATACGGTGCATGCTATAGTGGCCCTGTAGATTTCCCACACCCTCCCCTCCCCCATCAACTTTTCATTACAGGTCTGCATGGTGTAGAAATGTACGCAGAACCGGTGTGTTGTTTTATACATATTGAATAACAGCAGACCTGTACCTCTCTAATCGGACGTACCAGGATTATAGTCACGAATTCGTCTAGTTCAACTCTTCGGCCGCGCTTGCAAAGCCATGTTATGTTATATTTGAAATGATTGTTTCTGAGCGGTTTGTTTTCACTATCCCTGAAAAGCCCCTCAAGGGGAAGGACAATTTCTGCGCGCTCTCATTGGATGAAACACGTCACGTGATACAAAACCTGACGATTTGAGGTCAGCAGTCGGCGGTAAAGATGGCGGACATTCTTCTGCTCGTATCTTGTATGAGTTTTTGTTTGTTGTATGAGTTTGTGAGATCTTGTCGCCCTTTGACGTATTATTTTAATACTAAGGAAGGTTTTCTGCCTGATTACGCTAGCCCCCATGGGTATTCCAGGCAGCTAGTACTCTATATACATAGATACATTCATACTTTATTGATATAGCTCCCCTTGGGGGGCTCTTCCGCCATACATGAAGATAAAAATAATGAAAACTATTTACCTTTGGATGATATAACAGAGAGAAAGAAAAAGAATACGATAATAAAATATCATTCTATGAATTAAAAAGATTCTTAAAAAGTCTCTTTTTGAAAAGGCTAAGACTTTCCGTGTCTCTGATATGCTTCAATTACTTCGATACTCTAGTTTAAGGACGGTGCCTACTAATACAGAAATATTTTTCCAAGGTTTATGACTATGCGGGCAAAGCAGGTTAACCACGCATTTTTAGACATAATTAAGCAACAATTATCCTGAAAAGCAGTAAAATACAGAGCAATGTATGGGTTTTTTTTAAATTCCAAATTAAAACTTCATAATCTGAAAAATGCAAGGCTACGCCCAATTTTCTTTTTGGATATCAAGAGCACTTGCTAAGTTCTGCTTTCCCCGAATATTTTTAAACTGTGTAAAAATATCCCTGTACAGGAGCCCATTGCCCTGTATTAGAAGACACCATCCATAGGAAACGCGAGATGCGCAGAACGTATGCGCAATAACAATAGTAGGCACCGTCCTTAAATCTGATTGTTCGCTTTAGAAAAATCACTGTAACTAAGGCAAGAGTATCAATCAATCAATCAATCAGAAAATTATTTATTAATCCACGTAACGTCTAATGATCTAAAAGCTCGTTCAAAATATGTACGTGCTAAAAATTATAAAAAATGAAAAGTATATCAAAAGATTATTAAGACTAGATACATCCGTAAAAACTACTATAAAATACAAATAGCGAGTATTATAAGAACAAGATTACTTAAATAGTTCAGTACTAAAACAAATTGTTGATAAAAAGTTAAATTCCTAATCGCCTCCATAAACTTAGATTTCTCTGCGTTAAAACCTGGACGAATACATTGTTGTATAAATGAACAGTCGTCCGATGTGATATCCGTCCGGCCTGATGTTTTCGACGAGAAAAGATAAGGAACTTCACTTTTTTTTAGGTTTTTACTATTCTAAACTAATCTTAATATAATAAAACTCAGCGCTAGCTTCGATTTGTGGCTGTGCTTGCCTGATTCTCAGACGGTCCAGGTCGTCTTAGAATCAGGCTATGGCTGAACGCGCGTGTTTCAGAAATTAATCCGTGGGTTATAAAATAAATAAACCCCTCCCCGGCTTACTAAAATATTGGATGATAATTCCCTCGACTGAAAGAATGTCCTCAAACATTTCACAGTTGCCTTCGAAGCTTCGTCTCTCTGCCATCCGTTAGGGAGGAGACGGCTGGCATTTGAGACTAATCATTGTCTATAATCAAAGCGTTTGTTTTTTTTAATTATTACTGCTTAATTATCTCTGAAAATTGCGTGGTCACCTTAAATTTTCTCTTGGGATTCCAGTAGTCCTTACTGCTTTTCCCGCATAGCCATGAACTGCTCACAAAAACTTCTGAGTTCTGTATTACGAGGTACCATCCTGGACCCAGTTGTTCAAAGCCCGATTAAGCTAATCCTAGATTAACGAGAACTTTGATTCGAGTTAAATTACTGAGCAATAACGGGTTTTCAAAAAGATATTTGTCACTCAGTTTTGACGTTGAATTTTCTTTAGCATTAGCTGAAAATTAGATTTTAAAAACCTTTTTAACGAGCGAAGTGAAAACCTCGGTTAACTTTTAATCGGGGATTAACGCTAATCGGCTTTCGAACTGAGCTATCTTCTAATGTGACGAATTGATAGCGCTTAGTTGTGCTATAGCAAGCAGTACATAAATACATATTCTTTCTGCACTCGTACAACTAGATATTGCACAATTTAACTCTCAATCCTCGTATAATTTTCTAAGACTTTCTTTCTTTATACACAAAACTGCCAAAGATATAACCTAAAAGACAAACTAACCCTTCAGCACCACGTTCATGTTTAAAGAATCTCAAAAACTGGTAATCGTTACTGTCATAATCCACTTGTATTTTACAGTAGTTCACTGGGGTCTTCTCTCGAGCGCTGTCCCCTTAAAAGCCGTTCATTGTGACTCTTATCACATTTTTCTATACCTTTGAGTCAGCTGCAAAGCCAATATTAAGGCTGGCGTATGTTTGAGGTTTTCTCTTTACTCCATTGCCCAGTGACTGATATTTTTTGTTATTCCAACCGTCTCCAGGGTTTTTTTCCTTAGGTATTATGTCAGGAATTTCACAATATTCAGGCTCCGTGCCTTGATTATTCTCGCCCTCATCCGCTCCAGACGTTGATTCTGCGTCCAGTGGGATGTCTTCGAATCCTTGGTTGCTGTAGGTGCGTGTATTTTCACCCGGGGCTGGGATTTGCGCATGCGCAGGCCGACGATAGCAAAACCTGTTAAAAAAGTAGAAACAATTAAACATGACATTCATCTTCATTCTTGGATTGAATTTATTCCGTAAGATATGAAACATAACTGAACGTGCATGGCCGTGGTGGCGAAAGCCCACAACAATTTTCAAGATTAAAACGAGTAGCGCTAGCTTTTCATTTAATGGATGAAGGGGGATGTATGAAAAGTTCCTCCTCCCCTCTCCCACCCCCTTACTAACTACATTGAAGTATAGCCCATGATACAGTTGTGTGCGTGTAGTGGAAACGAGTGGAAAATGCGTGGTAACCCCCAATTTTCTTTTTATATTTCAATAGCCCTTGCAAAGATCTGCTTTCCCCGCATTGACATAAACCACACAAAAATACTTCTTTATTAAAAGCCACCGTCCTTAATTATCGTTAGGGACTTTAAGAAGCCTCGACGGCAACGCCAGCGAAAACGTCAGCTTGAAAATATAAGTTGAGTTAATTGTACTGCTTCGCGATTATTCTAAAGTTGTTCAACTTGTACAATATGGCCGAACTATCCAGTAACAGAACAAGTGGGAACGGCGCTCAAGTTGAGGCAGAAAATGAAAAATTTACCGTCATGTGCTCACGTTCTCCACAAAGCCTTGAATTTGGTCATTTCACGTTGTTGTTTGGCCAAGTACGGCGAAGAAATGTACCAAAATTCAAAATGCAAGTGCAGAGGGTTCGTTTTGCTCATTAAATCCTATTGCTTTGTGACCTTCTCGTTGCCGTCGCCGTTGTAGTTTCTTAAAGTCCCTATTATGATTCGCCCGGCACGGCAAAGATCAGCGATGTCGAGGGGAAAGACAAGCTGTTTTCGTACCTGTAGTAGAGTACAATTCCTATGATGATGAAAAGAACGGCGATCAGCACGCATGGTATGATGATTTCGAGGTGATTCTTTTTCTGTGGTTTATCTTCGCCTCCTGTTGGCAAATATACATCAAACATGTATTAACTAATATGCGCAAACTCAAACGACAAGTTAACAATAACTGCCAAAATTTCCGCGCGCTGATTTGCTAGTAGTTATTGTGTATAAGAGTACCGCAGACAAGAAAAACGAAGTCAAATGTAACGTGCGTACCTTCTCAACGGAAAATAAAGCGAATTCCGCTCGTATTTTTTATGCGATCGTAAAAATAAATCAGAGGCTCCTGTGAGCCAACTCGTGAATGCAGATGACACATAGTAATTGAAATTTAGACGGCTACGGAAACTTCCTCAAAAGCTAAAAGAAATTATATCTTTGCCCGATTATGTAACGAAAAATGACCATTCTTGTACTATTAAAATGATTGTCAAATTATTCTGTACAGATTGAATAAGCCGATTATTCTGATGCGCCGATTAAGAAAAATCACGTGTTTTTTTTATTCAAAGTTCATAGGAGCACGCCATGTGCAGCTACGTCATGCAAATTCGTGTCCCCGATAGTCCGGGGCTACTGGATTTCGCGATCGGGCTAGTGGATTCTAACCATCACTTGCCCGATGGGCAAGTGAAGTTTTTTTGGGAATTAAAATTACAAAATTACTGTAGGGCAAGCCGATCTCACAAAGTGAAATATGTTCAACAAAGTATCGCATTACATTTCATGCCCGACATAAATGCGTGAAATTTTTCCTTTGGATTTCAGTCCACGCAATCCTCAAGTAAAAATAATAAACTATGACAAGCTCTTGCTAAATAAGAATTATTTATCGACCGCGTCCTTTTGCTTTCCCATAAATTTCCAGTTGTAAATTTCGAAAATGAAACATTTTTTCCCTGTGAAACCTCTATGAAAGGGGGACGGCTACTATTAGAGTTATCTTCATAGAGTTATACCGTGGAGTTAGAGTTGCAAAATCCTGAAATCAAGATTTTGTACTGCCAAAATCCTGAATTCAAGATTTTGGACGTACAAAATCCTGAATTCAAGATTTTGTACTGCCAAAATCCTGAATTCAAGATTTTGGATGTACAAAATCCTGAATTCAAGATTTTGTAGTGCCAAAATCCTGAATTCAAGATTTTGGACGTACAAAACCCTGGTACTGCCAAAATCTTTGAATTCAGGATTTTGGCCGTCCAAAATCTTGAATTCAGCATTTTGGCAGTCCAAAATCTTGAATTCAGCATTTTGGCAGTACAAAATCTTGAATTCAGCATTTTGGCCGTCCAAAATCTCGAATTCAGGATTTTGGCCGTCCAAATCTTAAATTCAAGATTTTGGCCGTCCAAAATCTTGAATTCAGCATTTTGGCAGTCCAAAATCTTGAATTCAGGATTTTGGCAGTACAAAATCTTGAATTCAGGATTTTGGCAGTACAAAATCTTGAATTCAGGATTTTGGACGTCCAAAATCTTGAATTCAGCATTTTGGCAGTCCAAAATCTTGAATTCAGGATTTTGGACGTCCAAAATCTTGAATTCAGCATTTTGGCAGTCCAAAATCTTGAATTCAGGATTTTGGCAGTACAAAATCTTGAATTCAGGATTTTGGCAGTACAAAATCTTGAATTCAGGATTTTGGACGTCCAAAATCTTGAATTCAGCATTTTGGCAGTCGTTAACTCTAACTCTAAGTCATAACTCTACTGAAATAACTCTATTGCTAGTCGACCTCCTATGAAAGCTGACAAGATCTTAAAGTGTTCATTTCACCAGAAATTTGCATAATTTTGTTTACGACGTCAATGATGCGTGACATGGCACGTTCCGCTTTCGCGTGAAAACTGACAAATTAAATTATTTTTAATTAAATTATTTCTAAATTAAATTATTTTTAATTCTTAAAAGAAACCGCACTTTGTAGAAAAAAACGAAAAAAACCTATAACTTTGCTCAGATTCAACGAAAAATCTCCATTCTTACACTAAAATGATTGTCAAATTATTCTCTACAGAATGAATGAGAGAATTCTGATGCGTCGTGAAAAAAAATTTTCACGTTTTTTTTTTCACTAATTGAGTTTACGACCCCGGACTTTCTGAAAAACTGAAAAAACTTGTAACTTTGCTCAGATTGAACGAAAAATCTCCATTCTTGCACTAAATGATCGTCAAATTATTCTCTACATATTGAATAAGAATTTCCTGATGCGCCGTGAACAATAAATGTTCGCGTGTTTTTCCCACTAATTGAATTTGAAACTCACTCACTGCGCACGCCCGAAAGTTAACGACAAAACCGACCGACCGACTGATCGACCAAGTCAAAAGCCAGCTATCGCTATAACTCGTTCATTGCGCTACGCGCATTCACGAGTTAAAAATGACATTGGCAATGGCAATGACAAAGACAATCACAGTCGCAATGGTTATTTTAAGGACACTGACAATGTTAATAGCAATGATAATAACGGAGATGGTAATGGCAATGGTAATCGAAGCCGGTGCGTTGATAATGGAAGTGTGTAAATAACAATGGCAATGGTATTCTTGGAGCCAGATGCTTTTTCTTGCGCGGTTCCGAAATCCGACCGAAATCATTTAATGTCTTTTTTTACCTCACTCCACTTTTAGATAATCTAAGTACTTTATTTAACAATTAGAGTATGAGCTCGAAATTTCTATCGCGTGAAAGTTAATGAGGGCGAAGCCCGAATTGACTATCACGCGATAGAAATTGAGAGCGAATAATCTAATTTCTTAGTATACAAATACTAGCTGTTTAAAATCCTCTTCACATAATCTTCGAAAATGCAAAGAAGCGGCCGCCATTTTGTCGACAACCGCGCACTGTTTGGCTACTCACTCCACTCACTATCTACAACAGAATAGATAGTGAAAAGCGTAGCCAATAAGAGAGCAGTATTCGTGATAGAACGCTAGTAGATTTATACTAAATATAATTATGTAACGGTTTTCATATTCTGTTACCTGTCGGCATACTAGTATTCCTGCTTTCTTCGTCGCCACAGTCTTCGCTTAAAATAGCTCCTCGACTCGGGGTTGTTTTTCCATTGGCGCATAGCTTACAACTTTGTTGTCCTTCCTCGTCCTGATACGTGCCTCGAGAGCACGGAGTACAAGTAGAAGATTCTTGTACATTGATAAGTCTTGAAATGTTATTGAATGTTCCAACAGGGCACACAACTGTTGAAAAGCAAACACGTTTAAGGACGGTGCCTACTAATAGCGAAAAAACAGATCTTAGTAGCGGCTATTGAAATCCAAAAAGGAAAATTGGGGGTAACCAGGCATTTTTTAGAGATAGCTAAGTAACAATTATTCTAAAAAGCAACAAAATACAAAGCAATGTATGGCGCTTTTTTCCAAATTGAAGCTTTATTATCTCTGAAAAATGCATGGTTACCCCCAATTTTCTTTTTGGATACCAAAATCACTTGCTAAGTTCTGCTTTCTCCGCCTAGTTTTAAAGCGCGCAATTCTACATTCAGTCTATCGCACGAACGTGGGAAGGAGGGAAGAGATGCATGTGTGAGCTATAGAGGAAGAGGGAAGAATACCATGAGCACTGCTGCGTTTGGCTGCTACTCACCACATCCCTTTCGATCGCTGCTTTTTACAAACCCAGGATTGCACGTTATTTCAGTCGAGAGATGCAGAAACGAGGATCTATCAGCAGTGCTGTTCATCCCATGTAAGGTGATTCTGAACTGTCCCGTGGAAACAACATACTGCATCTGAAACAGAATAGCTTCACTTTTCTCTTCTATGTCGTCTGTCCATGAATGCGAATCGATTGCTTTGACTGACAATGAAAAGAGGATTTTTATTACATCGCCGATTGATCTTCTCGTCTTTTGGTTAGCGGTCCAACCACATTCAGGAACCGTGACTTCCTTCAGCTTGCACGCGTTAGAGTTAAGGCATCCTGCGATAGTTGAGAGCGTCCTGGTAACTTCTTGCTCAAATGCGTGATGTAGAGTACCGTGGCTCATTTGACAGTGGATACCAGGGAACTTAATCGAGAAGCTGTGTTCAATCTCCTTTGGCTTTGCCTTACCTGTAGGGAAAGGAGCAAAATGAAAACGAAAACTGAAAACTGATCCCTTGGAGACAGCTTGATTCTTTAAAATCCATACCAGTCGATCATATAGCTATTTAAACTCTATTTGGCTAGTAAACTAGTCAAGGGAAATTTGAGTTTAAGAGACCTTCCTCTACTGATCTAATCTTTGACGTTGCCTTCTATTTTTTTTAATAATGAACATGTTGTTGTTGTTATTGTTGTTGCAAAGCTTGAGGATCAACTTGAGGTATTTTCTGTTCTGTCGATCGATTCGTAACATGGCATGTGGAGTGATTATATTACACAGAAATCGAAACCTTTTGCCATCTATATTGGGCAGTGAATCAATTAATTAAATCAATCCGGTGAGGGGCTAATAAGATCACCCTGCGCGAGGTTAGTCCATAAGTGATGTATGCACATCTACAAGATTGACACATATCTAAATACCATTTCATTACGATGCAGAGACGAAAATCAGGAAATGGAGTGACCTCCGCCAAAATAATAAAATCTAACATATCGACCCACGGCCAGAGGCTTTCCAAGGACTACTATAGACCCGCCAAACGATCAGATGTGCAAGTCCTATCTAAGTTTAACATACTTGAGCATACAGGAACGGTGAAATATGCCATGCCATTCCATTTCCAATCAGTGTCAGGACCGCAGCCATACGTAGTTATTGCTTCCGAGTTAAACGAGTGGTCTTCGTTACATGCCATTGTGCAAAGAGTTTTACCAGAAAGTTTTTTGCAAGATTTTATTCCATTCTTAGGCTGTGGCAGTGGCGGACATTCTACAGAGATGAGAAAAATTGATTCAACGTTAGTTTGTGTGGAGAACTGAGTATTCACATTTCTGTGCAGAATCGTAATGGTAAGCTATAATATAGTCATTCACAGAAATTTCTTCGTATATCGTATCATAGTTCTTTTAGAGGCGTCATTTCGGTAGTAGAAACTATACATTCACTATGTCGACTCATCTTATCTAAGTACGAATTTGTGTAGAAAACTACAACAGCAGAAAGTAAGCCCCGACTCATTTCGAACAGGCATATGGGTACGAGAAATGTGAAGAGAAAATGTGATGGAAAGATCAGCTATTTCCCAACAGAGCACAGAAGAATCTGAACTTAGACCAGCGTGTTCGGCACAGCCATCATGATTTTGCCAGAATTATATTGAAGCAACATTACACAACTTACCCCTTGGATTGTGGATCTTCTTTTCACAATTAGTTCCCCAGTAACCGTCGTTACAGATACAGGCGTATCGGTTTATCCCATCCACACACATCCCATTGACACAAGGGCTTACGCTGCACTCGTCAATGTTGATGTTACAATGAGGTCCTGTGAACCCGGCTTGGCAATTGCAGTGATAAAAACCATGACGAGACTCACAGTCGATAAAGTGAGAGCAATTTGTTGTGCACATAGCCAAAGCTGAAACAAGGCAGAGCGACAAATAATTTACAACGCTGACTAAAAGCGAATTAGATACCAGGGTACTGGGGGATTTTGCAAGAAGAGGGCAAAGTGGAGATTTTCCTTGTTTTTGTTGTTGTTGTTGCTGGTTTTAGGAAAGTCGAAGTAAAATACATTTATTATGCCATGAAATAAATCTGCGATGAGTGGAAGTCGAACCCATGATCACATGATCTTCTCCTCATCGGTTGGATACTGAAGCCACCAAACTACGGGGGTATTGGGATGGTGAACTGAGATGGTGGCTATCATAATGAAACAATAGCTTGCGCGTTTGATATGTTATTCTCAAACAAGTCATTAAAAGGGAAAATTAAACTGACCATAAAATCTATGTAACTAATGTTGAGACCCAAGACACCGACAAGTGTTGCAATGTATTGTTCACGCTCGATAAGTTGCTTTAGTTTGCAAAATGTTACATTATCTTTAACCCTTTAATCCCTAAGAGTGCCAATTGGCATATAATGCCATAACTCTGTTAATATTTGACAGATTTCTATGAATTTTTGTCACCAAGATGGTCTTGTGAAGATCTACTCATTAAAAGGATGAAATCTTAACCTCCCCCCATATGTGATATGGTTGACCACCCCCATAACTCTTCAACTTTTTCCCCCTAGAAGTTGTGGGTCTTAAGACAGCTCTCACATTAATGAAGATGTTGAGAACTGCAAAATAATCTATAGTTTAGGGGTATACCTAATATACACAAGGATTGGGACGTTTTTGAACTATTAAATTTTTACGTCTTAAGGCCATTTATCTCAAAGCCATAACGTTTCTCATTCATAATTATATCAGTTATGAAATACACTGATGAGTAGCTTTAAAATCGTATATCATACATGGACATTGAGTTTGTAGTCTTGGATCTGGAGAAAATGTCGTTTTGCCTTAGGGGTTAAAGGGTTAAAACCGTTACATTGCATGGTTTCCCCAGGTCAGGTGATCTTTACCATATAGGTATCAAAACTTAAAACATTCAGTTCGATATTGTCGGTTTTATTTATTAATATAATTTCAAATACCTTTGCATTGTGTCATAAATCTTTTCTCTACGTTGCCTTTGATTCCTGCGAGGAAACTGCTCCATGCGCGCACACTTCCCGCAATCGGCCAAGTACAGTTATGCGCCGCATTCCACATGTGGTCAGCAGTTGCCGGTACGTCCCACAGACTTACTTGATGTAAGGTGCCCACAAAAGCTGTTGATAGAAGAGACGTCTTCTCTTCTGTGAGGTATCGTTGACCAAGAACAATCCAGCCTCCTCCCATAACTGCGTCACCTGTCAAAAAATACCAAATCATTAATGGAACATCTTCCTGTATTGCTCCTTCTTTTTCCATACGGGATTTTAGCGAGGCGTAAGGGATCATGGGAAGCTCTGTCAGCCTCGTCCCCATGCCAAAAACCTCAAAAGTGCCTGGATACGATAATACTAAAACAAGCGTATCAAGTGCTAGAATCCACTTAAAGATCACAACCGTACTAAGTTAATGGGTATTTTTTTTTTCAGCAGATATATACTTTGTGAATTAGTTGATGAGATAAAACGTAACAAATTTGCATTTAAAAGCAACTTTTAAGGCTAAATTGGCTAATTTCGTGTTGCATTCTTGATAAAGTGTATGCATATTGCACTTCATTGCATTACATGGTATTCTGTATACTATGCAGTGCACATTTTAGTTTAATTGCTTTTCTATTTTTTACTTTTTGTTGTGGTTACTCTTAGAGTACAGTATGATTTTTAGTATTTCTTTATGGAACTGCTCGTTATGTTTTTTCATTTTGTATCGTGATGCATAATAAACAGTTACATCGTAATCACAAGACCTCTACAGATGAATATTTGGATGCTCTTAAGCTGGTGACACATGGTTCAATATTTGTTGAGCAACAAATCTTGCAGCTCCTGTGGACATGTCATGCATTGTTGAATGTTGAAATAGGCCGTTCAACATGTTCAACGTGTTTGAACGGAGTTGAAAGAAATAGAGATGAATTCTATTCCATTCAACAAGTTGCCAATTGTTGAACGGCGCAAACCAACCGTTTTCCAGTCTCAAAAAGCTGGTGACACACGGTTCAACATCGTGCAACATTTGTTGCTCTTTAGAGCAAACGCCAAGATGAAGTATTGCTTAACGTGGTAGTCAGCATTTTACCTGCTGTCTACGTATTCATAAACCAGGACAAAAAAAGATAGTGATACCTTGAAGTATGCTCCTCTTCTTCTTCATTTCCGTTCTGTCGATGTATATGGATGCACTTCCTGTGGCCCCATTCCATACGACACCTAAGTAATGCCACAGACTGTCTGCTAGTTTAAAATCAGCGCTCACGACTTCACCTTTTATTGCCAGTTGAACTTGAGACTCTGTAAAGGAAAGTATGATCGTGTCGTTGGGTTCATTAGGTACACTGTAACTGAAAAGAGTTCCTGATTGGTGCGCCGAGTCAGCTCTGACAAATAAGGCAATGGTGAAAGATCTCATGGTAGGGATGCTGTCGCCGTCTGATACAATAACCATGTCATTGGACGTCTGGCGCTTGAATATCAGATCAAAGTTGCTGCCAAGAACTGTAATCGAAATTTGCAAGTAAGCATTACTAACAGGTTTGCTCAACTTTAATTTTTGAGCATTAAAGGTGATTTAAACAGGGGGAAAAGAAAGCCTCTGTTAACTCCTAGTACACAATTTGCCCAACTGGAGTTTCAACAACCAAGGTCTGAATTAATTGAATTTAACCATCATTCTAAAAACATTTTAAAACATTTTGCACTCGCAAAACGGGACGGCGGGTCAGAGATATAACGTGCGCAATTTCAAAACTTGTTTTGTCACTTGTTTTCAAGGTTTGCAAAGACTTTATACGTTAGCTCTATATTGTTTTCTCGTATCACAACCACTCGTATCTCAACAACATTCCCAGGTTGGCCAACTGGGATTCGATGTGTGAACGTTTGCAAAATATGTGTAGAAAAGGAGATAGGAAAACTTGTCGTCAAACTCGGATTTAAGGATAATTGAAAGTTTGTGAGTCGTGTAAAGGCATGCATGCCAGTTGTTTGGGGATTGACGACACGTGTTGGCCAGTATAAGCGTCCATCGGGAAGGCGTCTCTATGTCAAGGGTTTATGTCCCATTGGTTGTGGATCTTGTGTACGAGGGGAAAGATAAATGCTACTTACATATTTCACATCGATCTCCAGTGTGAGATGGATAACACTTGCACTCATAGCCATTCACCAAGTCATTGCAATAAGAGTTAGGCATACAGGGGTCTGATGCGCAATCATCAATGTTCGCATCACAGGTTACTCCGGTGAAACCTGCTTTACATGAACAGGTGAAGGTGCCTGTTGTGTTGTCAGATGAACATGTTCCTCCATTTTGGCACGGAGATGATAGGCATATGTCTGTCATATTTTCGCAGTTTTCTCCTGTGTACTGTTCGATGCATTTACATTTGTACCCAGGCGTCTGATCCTCGCAGGTCCCATTGTTTTTACATGGGTTTGACTCACACTCGTTCATCTCCGTTTGGCAATATGTACCATTGTAACCATCTGCACACAGACAGGAGTATCCAAGTGTATGGTCAATACAAGAGGCATTATTCTGACACGAATTGTTAACGCAGTCGTCAATGTTCAGCTCACAGAACCTCCCTGTATACCCTGCGGTGCAGGAGCAGGTAAAATTGTTTATGGAATCATGGCAGGTAGCATTGTTGGAGCACGGTTCAGCTAAACATTCATTGATTTCAAGGTCGCAATATTTGCCGAAGAAGCCACTGTTACAAATACAATGGAAACCTGTGAATAGGTTACCACAGACGCCATTCTGTGTGCAGTTTGCATCCTTGCAGTAATCAATGCGATTCTCACAATGGAGGCCTGTAAAACCGTCCGGACACGAACAGGTGTAATTTGCTACCAGATCTGAGCATGTGCCGTTATTCGAGCATGGGTTTGATTGGCAGTCATTTATGTTTATTTCACACCGCCGACCAGTAAATCCCAACTGACAGGAACAATTGAATGCATTTACCTACAGAAATAAAAGGTGATATTTGTTAAGTAAGTTTAAAAGTACCATCAAATGTGACTAGCACTGAACTAGAATATGGAACTAGGAACAAAGCTTGTATTTGAATTAGTTATGATTGAACTAAGTCATCCTTGTATTTTGACCATGAGAGGATGACGGGTTTAGTTTGAAATATTCTGTGGGTACTTTCTAAATTGTTTATCGCTCAGTTCGTCTAAACCGTAACAAGAACTAATTTAGCTGTACTCGTACCACCACTGACACGTACTTCTGATTCTAAGGCTGCCTCTCTTTTTGTATCCTGTTTTTGAGGGTTACGGCTAGGGGCATCAACATTACGACCGCAATAGCCAAATCTCAATGGCAGCAATGCACCTAAGGGCTAAAATGAGACTCGGAGGGAACCACCCATTCTCAGATAAGGCTAAAACTGTCTCGGTTTTTTGCAAAGAAAACAAATTAGTCCACGAGTTTAACAAGGTGCCCTAAGGACGACTGACGAACGTATGGAATGGGGCCACAGGAAGTGCATCTGGGCTATCATTTTTAATCGTATATTTCAAACTGGCTACTTAAACTTCACATCTGACCTGATTGTGACACGTTCCGCCATATAAACATGGGAAAGAGTCGCACTCATCCACTTCATTTTCACAGCGCTTTCCGACAAACCCAGGCGGACAATCGCACATATAACTGTTTATTCCGTCCCTGCACGTGGAGCCGTTAGCGCATGCGTTTATCAGGCAGTCATTAATGTTCACTTCACAGTATTGACCGCTGAATCCATCAGCGCAGACGCATGCGTAACCGTTGACTTTGTCGATGCACGACGCATTGTTTTGACACGGAGAGCTTGAGCATTCGTCGATATTGATGCTGCAATTGTGTCCTGTAAAACCGGTCTTACAAGTACACCGGAAGCCATTAATGAGATCAGTACAGGTTCCTTCGTTCAAGCACGGATTCTGTGCACACTCATTAATATTTATTTCACAGTTAAATCCAGTGAATCCCGGTAAACAGAGACACGTATACTCATTAATACTATCAATGCATGTCCCATTATTAAAACATATTCCATTTTGGCAGTCGTCAATATTGTGCTGACATTGATCTCCACTGAAACCATCTGGGCACTGACAGGTGAAAGAGGTGAGGCCGTCAAAGCAGGATGCGTTATTGAGACATGGCATCGAGAAGCAATAGTCGATGTCCAAACTGCAAGTATTACCCGTGAATCCTGGCGGGCACACACAAGTGAAATTGTTTATGGCATCCTGGCAGGAACCATTGTTTGAACAAGGACTGGAGGAACAGTCATCAATGTTGTTTTCACAATGGAGGCCATCAAATCCGTCTCTACAAATACATTGGTAGCCATTTACTCTATCCACACAAGTGGCCAGATTTGTACACGGGTTGGAGGCACATTCATTGACGTTCACATTACACGATTTTCCAGAAAATCCTCCCTTGCAAACGCAATAATATCCATTGACCTGGTCAAGACATGTAGCGTTGTTTCTGCAGTCTGCATTTACGCAATCATCTATATTATGCTCGCAATCTGTCCCATTAAAACCTACAGGGCAGATGCATTGATAGTTGAGAATTCCATCCACACATTTGGCTTCATTCTGACAAGGGGTGGATGCACAGTCATCGACATTCAGCTCACAGTTATTTCCCGTAAAACCTGTTAAAGAGAAACAGCTTCCTGTTATTTACAGTCTAGAACGGGCTTTGTATATTTTACTGGTCGAAAAACGTATCTTAATTTGTTAACGTTATCTTCCCTCATTTTTTTCAACACGCAGTCATAATATTCTTCATTTATAGCGCATTAGCCAAAACCCAGCTATTTCAATGCTCCGGTAATAATGTTCTACTTCTAAGATTCCGTTTGTATCTTTCACTCCTAACTTAATCTGTAGACCGTAGACCGCAGAAGTGGAAACGATAATTGACCAAATGAAAAACTGACCATCCATGCTCTTCTCTTTGCCAGTATAATCTGATTCTCCTTTTCACTTTACATCTCTAATGATAACAAAAAATTACATATAATTTACTTTAATTTTGATGCATAGCCTTATCTAAGTCTGCCATATCATGTAAAGTTAAGTTTTTCTGTTTTCCAGCATGTCTATAATATACTGTAATTTTTTTTCCATTTTTTTCTCGTGCTCGTCTTGTCCCGCCTCGACTAGCTTTGTGGCTGTTTGTGGGACAAGCCTTTTATGTAATCGGAATTTATAAATAAATTGTTGTTGTTGTTGTCTATCAAGTTTTAAAACTTCATAATAGAGAAAATTGTGTTTTGTTATGAAATAACCAACTCTTAAGTCTTAGGCGCCTTTTTAGAGGCGCCCATCTTCATCGAACCTGGGGCGTTTTTAAATGTCCGCCTCAGATCGGGCTTCTAATTACTTGGGTGGTCTGTGACTATAGACAACACTACTTGTTTTGGGCGTATAATGGACGTGTGTGTAAAGCAAGCTATTCGTGCATCACATGAAAGTATTTCTAAGAAGATTATTAACTAACCGTTTTGACAGAAGCATTTATAACTGTTTATTCCATCAACGCAAAACCCGTTGTTCTGGCATGGAGACACCAGGCATTCATCAATATTTGTATCGCACAACCTTCCAGTGTATCCTGGTTTGCACTGGCAGGTATACCCTCCAAACACGTTGCTGCACGAGGCATTATTGAGACACGGTGACGTAACACACTCATCAACATCATTTTCACAGTTGAATCCTTGGTAGCCCTGTGCGCAAGTGCAGGTATAATTATTCACCAGATCATGGCAAGTGCCATCGTTGAAACAAGGTTGGTTCTGGCAGTCATCAATATTGGTCTGACATTGTTTGCCAGTGTAGCCAGGTTGGCAAGTGCACAGGAAATCGGCAATAAGGTCCGTACAGGTAGAGTTTCTTTGACAGGGATTTGAATCACACTCGTTGATTTCTGAAATAAAGAAAAAATATCAGCGCACACATACGACATGTCGACATCCTGGCGCTATTTTTAGGTGAAAAAAGTATTTTTTGATATATATACTTGAAATGATGACCCATTATATTTAACTCATTATATTTCTTAACAGAAAATATACAAATATGAATAGACTAGTTCGTGCGCGCCATTCTCGAGGCTTACTTAAGGTACAAAGCTATTCGTGAGTTTTCCATGTGGGAAAGGGGATGCCATTAGAAGATATGAATCAACATCCTTAAAGAGACCAATCTGGGCGTGGATCAAGTGTATTTAGCCTTAAAATATGTCATTTTAATAAGGCGACAAATACCGATTACCATCAGTATGACACTGTTAAATGGTGACTGTGAAGAAAGTTTGGTCTGATTGGCCTAGATTTTCAACACAGTATGATAGCATTATTATTAAATTCTTCATGGCAGACCTATATGATGCTTTGGTGGTCACAACTATCTGCAATTCGTTCTGAAAACCCAGATTAATAACAAAATCAATTATTTACACCCCTAAAACAGACGTTGTCCATCCTTGCCCACACTCACATGGGTTATTAAGCTTAAAAAAAAAAAAAAAACATTGTACGCCTTTTAAGTAATATATCAAACACGAGGAAGAGTGTGTCCTCCGATTTCCAAACACCGAGAAGTAGGTTGGAAAAACGAAACGCAGCCGAGTTTTTTTTTTTTTAACCAACTTCGAGGTTTTTGGAAATAGGAGGAAACACTCATTCGAGTGTTTGATGTAGCTTCTCAAACTATTGATAATTCTTGGAGAAATTCGAAGCAAAAGTTCACAAAATTTTATGATAATTAAGATCACATTTCTAAACCTCCTTCAAGGTTGTGATTTGCTTTGTTTTGGCTTGATGGATTATTAATGAGTTTGAGAAACATTGTGCCTACCAATACAATCCTGTGAACTCTTAGACCCCACATGGACTGTGGCAGTTGTTCCTGGGCACGGGATACAGATGCGACTCTCGTTATGGGGCTGATAGGAGCGCCGGTTGCACAGCGTGCATGGAGCCAATCCAGTTGGAGAGAATGAACCAGCGGGACAGGGGACTGGCGTGAAAATTAAAACTGTCTTAACAATAAATTAAAAGTATTATATATACTTGTTTTATACTGGTTGTATAATGATAAGATGATGATGATTGTTTTAATCTTAATACGTTTTTGGCTCTTATTTTTCTATTTTCCGATGGAAAATAAATGTAAATTAGTAATAGGATTAAAAATAATATTTTTGTGAATGAATCGAATAAGACAACTTTACACTCAAAACTTTTTGGGGTGATTTTACTTGACCCGTGAAACAGAGAATAACAACTAGTACCAAATAGCTACAAGTAATTAAACAAAAGAAGACAATGGAATTAGTGCATAATAGCGCGTAGTATCCTACTACCTATTTCACGGGTTAAGTAAAATCACTCTTATCTAATCTAATGGTTCATTTTATTTCACACTATTTACACAACATTAACATAAAAAGTAAAGTATTACAACAGATAATTACAAGATAAAAATAAATACAGTACAAATTATAAAATGTGTGTGGTGGTCAAAGTAGCAAAGGCTTTCTAGTTGACCACCAGATCTAAAGTATAAACGAAATATTAAAATGTTTTATGAATATGAATATATGAAATAAATATTTGAACTACGTGTGAAAGATTACACAGAAGAAAGACCGCAGTGATTTACGCGATGTCTTAAAGCATTTGCGAAAAGAAAGCCTGCGAGGGTAATCCTTCTATCCAATCTTTCGCCTGCAGTTCAAATATATGTTTCATATACTCATATGTACAGAACTGCATGTGTATATTTCTAATTCATAATATGACGAGATCCCAGATGGCTTGATACCTCAGTTGTAAGAACATTGCGCGCATCGACAACGTAGAGGTCATGAGTTCAAATCCCTCTCAAGCCTGAATTTTTTTTAGGCTTCTCTTTTCACAGCTGCTTAAGTTGCGTAAATAACTGAGAGGGTCTTTGTTCTATCTAAAATGTTTTCATTATCAATCTCTTAGTCGTCATTGCTGCCTCTACATACCGTTTTATTTACCCCATTTTCATCCACAATGTGCATATTTATTCACGTATCAATCTCGGTCACTTTCGGTCAGTCTCTTTTGGCTAAAAGTTCTAACTTTGTTTATAATCAAGAAATCCAAGATGTGTCGTGTTCTGAAAATCTGGACGTAATTCTAACTAGTCATGTGATGTGACGTCATCAGCTGGTGTTGCTGAAATCAAGGGAAATAGGTTTGTTTACTTTTTTCTCAGTTTGATTGTCACAGCTTTAATATTCTCAGAATTATCAGTGGAAGAGGGGAAATCTCTTTCCCAAACTGGCACTAAAGGGTCAACTAACGGATTAATCATTGCACACGGTCGGTTGTATGTTTTTGTAAGTTATGCGTTAGCTGTGTTGAAAAGTAATACCTCCACACTGCATGGAACTATTGGTTCCCTCGCCAGGGGTCGTTGTGTTTCCACTGCACTGTAAGCAGTTACGCTGTCCCTCAAGTTGTTGATAGTAGCCTTTGTCACAGGAAAAACAAGGCTCCAATCCGGTGGGCGAATATGTACCTACTTTGCAAATATCTGCGTAGAAAGGTGGAACAAAAAACAAAATTATCAATCTGAAAAGTAATGTTTAAAAACGAGCAGGAATGTTTTATCGGGTTTAAAACCACGAGGAGCACCGATAAAACACGTGCTGCGAGTGTTCTGAAGGGCTTCAAAAACATTCCTGGAAAAGCGTGTGTTAATAGAGTTCATAACAATGATGCTTTTGTGAACGTTGGAAAAATAGCATACGAGAAAAACACCGCATACTAATGAGGAGTGTTTTATCAGCTGCTAAAATACCGCATTCTAATAAGGAGGAGGTTTATCGATATAAAGTCACTGCACGTGATGTACTATCGACTATTTGACAGGTCAACGAGCTTATGAATAATTAATGAGTTTCTTAATGAATAATAATTGGGGTTGTTAATTCATACTTACAGGATGACAGAAATGCCGGTAGTAAACGCTATTCGAATTTTTATTGTTCAACGCATGAAGACCTGGAATTGCAATTTTGTCATAACAACAGATAGCCAAAAAGGCCTATAAACGCTGGCTTGTGTCCATATTGGAGGAACGAAACCGTCGAATGATTTTTTTTCTCAGGAAAGAAATTGTATTTTTTTGCAGGCCAAAACATTCTATAAACTGGGTATGTATGTATTTCTTGGTGAATCATGATTTGAACGTCTTGACTCTTGTCTGTTAGCATGTTTAACGTTCTTTGATCACCAGTACTGTTATCCTGCAGTGCAGGCGTATTTTGTGGGCGCGCGAACTCTCGGTAGTTTCCTTGCGGAATGCGTTGCGGCCATCTTGGATTATGATAAGAAGAATACTGAGAAGCGTAGAAAGTCTGTTTAGAAATCCAAGATGGTGACCCAATGCAGCAACGACTTTAATTATTACTGAGTTTACAGTTTACGCAATAGGACGGTTTATGTGGTGGGACGGCAAATTGTCCTAATGTGTGACCAACGTGACGGCCAAGTTTTCGTGACTCCAGATTGCAACCTTAAGGCCTACCACTCATGGCCTTCACGTTGTCACAAGCGGGAGAACACCAGCTTTAGTCGCAAATCGCCTAAAAATGTGAAGGTACAAAGATGTCATGTTGGTCACACAACGATACATCACCGTCCCCTTCCCTCAGCCGCCCTGTTGCGTAAGCTCACTAATGAGGCCTCCACGGCAGGCTACAGTACTGATACAATCTATCATGGGCATCTATGCATGGTTTTCACACCTAACTTATCCTTGACCAGTTAGTTGGTCACTTACCTATACAGCCGGAGCGATTATACGTTCTGGTATCTTCAGTTGAGGTTTTTGGTGCACACAGTAAACACGTTTCTTGGGACACTTGATCTTGATATGTTCCGACTGGGCAGTCCTCGCATGTGCCAAGTGTCTTATTTAAGTACGTTCCGTAGTAACAACTCACTGTATGAAGCAAAAATACGTTGGAATGAACTACTATTATCTTTGGAATTCCTAATAATCGGCACACTTGAGTTTTGCTTTTGCTGCATTATTTTCAGACTAGATAAAAAGAAGTGAAAACAACCATATCAGATAACAAGGCGTCTTCACCAGATACTCCTTCTAAAATGTGGCGGGAATTGAAATTCAAATAAGTTAAAATTAAAAACGTATACCAGTTCTAGAAAGAGCATTTTTACATTAGCAACCCTGCAAAGTTTCAGCATATCGGGTGTAATATCAGCTGAGAAAATGTAAGTTGAAAAATGAAAAATTTACAGACATTTGTATGACTGGGGATATGACATATACCCCCAGTCATACAAACGTCACTCTAAATTTGTCAAATTTCATCTTACATTTCCTAAGCTGATATAACACCTAATATGCTGAAACGTTGCAAGGCTACTAAAAAAGTAAAGGTGCTCTTTCCAGTGCTGGTATCAGTTTTTCATTCAGTTCAATTTTAACTCATTCAAATCTGTTGCCACCATTTTGGAGAAGGATCTATTCGTGGCAATATACCAGGGTCATCACCACTCACAATTTTCAATTTCTTGAGGACTCTGGCAACGAGGTTGCTAACTCCCCATGTTCTCGTGTTAAGTAAACGAGTTAGCAATTTCTTGAGTTTAGTGGCTTTTAATACCTTCAGATTAGCGAACGCCAATAAAGCCAGCTTCAGTGGAATAGTGAAAAACAGGATTCATCGGAACCAAGCCCGACAGAAGTGCCCAGTTCACTCGTAGAGTATCCGGCCGATTAGCTATTGTCATGGGCTCGTTCTCGGCCGGGAATCATGCTTTTTTTCCTTTCGTACGCTCGCGACAAGTTGAAATTTGAACTTTATCGTAGTTAATCTATTGTTTTTTTCAAAGAGTGGATCACTGGATAATAAAATTCCAGCTTTTTGATTGGCTAGGCGGCCATGGGATATGGGATATATGAGCCATTATGCCATGCCACCAGAAAAGGAGGCCATTAAATCCCCGTCTGGTACGTTGTTGCAAAATGAAATCAGCAAGATTTCAGAATATGTTTTGACTGCTAACATAATCTTAAATACACTGAGACTTTCTAGATATAGAATAGTTATGACATCTTATATCTTACGCGTGCGCATAGAATATATCCAAATTACCGCAAACTCCATCTGAAAGCGCTTGTCCTTTGTCACATGATAGTTCAGGCTCTGAGAAGTTTAGGGACTTCACATCAGGAACAAAGTCAGTGCCATTGATAGTGAAACTAAAACTGCCATTCTGCACGGCCTCCGTAATCCTACGACTAATATTTTTGGCCTCCTCAACGCCCGCCAAGCCTGCAGAAATCTTCCTTTGTTTTGTAACATTTACCTCAGTGATATTCACCGTGATGAGAACTGAGGGAAAAATATATGACGAGAAGTCAGAAAATGTCTGCCTTGTCCAGCGTCTTAGAATACTGAGTTAGTCTAGGGTAGAAAAATTTTCTTGCTACTGTGGTTAGTCTAATCGCCTATTTAAGCTGCTGGTGGCGAAAGAAGGTCAAACTTGGAGTGCGTCAAGTTCTTAATTTGACTTTTGGACTGGATTCGAAAAAAATCATGCAGGGATTCTGCTTGCCGCATTCCAGTGGTTACGCTGAAAGCCCAAAACTAATTCTTTGTCTCATGATTCACTGTGTCGCAAAGTTTTCACCGCTTTACTGCTGGCCCCAGTTATTCAAAGAGGGGATAATTTTATCCACTGGATAGGTCGCTCTCCGGCAGATGAAATATGAGCAAGATTTTCGCGGTAGACCTATTATTTGTGTCCAGAGTAGACGCAGATGCCAAATTTAAGTTTGGGATTGTGTGGAAAACTTGCCAAAAGCGTTAATTGGAGCACATTTGCTCCGCTGGATAGTGACTTATCCAGTGGATAAAGTTATCCCCTCTTTGAACAGCTGGGGCCAGGTCTTCATCAGGTGATGGCGTTGACTCTGTGTGTATTAATAAAGTATAACCGTAATTGATGGTTTATTTCGGCGGTCCTCGCTTTGGTTATTACCGATTGGCTGAATTGTATCCTCGTCTTGTTCAGGCTATATGTTTTTCCCTCAGCCACTGTGGAACCAATCAGCTGTTGTTTTATCGTGGAGCATCCATGCTCCCACAATTTTAATCCCATTGCTCCTGATTGATGTTGTAGAGGTCGCAAAGTATTGATACATACCCATGTGACACAATCGTGAGGCAAAGCGATTAATTTTGAGCAGCATTTAACACCAAGATAACTGACACCTTTATGACAGAGGGTAAGCTGTTACAACGGTTGATAAATTGAGCACTTAGATTCTCACGTGCATAATAAGACCAAATTATATAGATTTGAATAGCATTAAATCTTTTTGCATTTGTCGTCAAGTGCTTGGTTTTCTCCACCCAAGTTCACTACTAAAATCTTGGAGATTAGTATTACAACTGGAACACATTACGGACAGCAGGGCGGTTGAAGACCGACACCGAGTAGTTCAAAGGCTGGCCCGATTAAGCTATTCTTGTGTTAACGTGAACTGTGTTTCGAGTTTAATCTAATCCGAAAAGAATTTGTCCAAAATATTTTTGTTCCTCGGTTTTACATTAGACTTTTCTGTACTATTAGTTTAACGTCAGTTTTTTAAAACATTTTTTTAACCAGCGAGATGAAAACCTCGGTTAACTTTTTATCTTGGATTAGCGTTATAGGCTTTCGAACAATCGGGTCCGCCAGTGTGGAAGGCTACATTTGCTTTTAACAATTCGAATAACAACCGGCAATAAACAATGCAAATCAAACTTACCAACTATGACGACACGGATTGTTGTTCGTGGAACTAGCGATCGTCGCGTTCTTCCATGAGCCCCGTCATCATCTACAAAATAAAAAAAATAAATAAAAAAAAAAAGAAGAAGAAAAACATGGTGATGGAAGTTGCAAAAGTTCCAGGAGACTAGCGAGTGTACTCATTTGTTGACACCCGTAGCAGAATTGAATCTTTTATGACCAGTGCAACAATCAATTACCGGCGAGGAACATCAAATCTCAGTGACAAGTGAGAGCAATTACATTTATAATTCTATTCTTATCTCGCTAGTTTCCAGTTCAAGCATAACCATATATTAAGCGTCAATGCAACTCGTATTCTTTGAAACCGATCGAAGCAATCTTATAAGTTTAAGAAAGCAGAAGAAAGCAAAATTATAAAACTACTTTTCTCTTGCACTTGTGCCTATTCTCGGCAAAAATAATAATGCGCTTGATTGCTTTCTTGGTTTGACCTTTCACACAACTCGTGTTAAAGTGCTAAACGTACTCTACTATGCTTGCTTTGTAAGTGTAAACAAGGTTTCATTCTTCTAAGCTAGAAAGTTACTATTTCTATACATTATAATATTTCTATTCTACACACCTGTTGAACGCTTTTTCCTGACTGCAGTAGAATCAACCATAGAGCACGTGACCTGGACATTCTCAGGGTTACATTTCTCCTTTAAGTCAGGGTCATTGCATATATCGTTCAACGCTGAGCCGTTGAGGATCAGAATAAAGTTTTGTTTTATCTGTGCTTGTGCCTCTGGCGTAGTGCAGTCTCCATGATAGTAATGCAAATCCATTGCCATTCTTGATTGGCCTGGTACATATGATTCTACAAAGTTTTGGAAATAAAGTCTTATAACTAAAAATACAGTCGAACCTCCCGTAAGAGATCACCCATAATGTCAAAGATATGTGGTCGGTTACGGGAGGTGGTCGCTTACCAGAGGTCACACCAGAGAGGGTCTAAATATCGGGTAATATCAGATATGGTAATTGCGGAGACCTAACCCTTTTAGCCATAGTAATAACTTTTCTTAGCTACCAGTATATTAAGACTGGTCCAAAATTATTCTAGGCAAAAAAATCTTAGGATCTATGGTGATTATTGTTTGTATCTCACAAATTACAGCGATTGAGACAATTATTATGAAAGATACTTGACTCTTTTATTACTCTAGGTAGCGATGTCAAATTTTTCAGGGAAAGGAACATAAGCAAAAAGATAAGATAAAAGATAAGAAGTTTTTTTTCCTACGATGGATGCAATCTGATTAAAGTTTATTTCAGTGTGAAGTATAGTGCAGGTGTATTTTATCAATTGTTTCAATGCTATATCGGGAAACACTTCCGGTAGCTCCGACTGTGAGATTTACGGCGTCTGCTGTAATGATGTGGCCAATATGTTACAGCGACACATTTTTCAATTTCAATTTGAGAGATACCGCCGATTGTGTGTCAAATGGTCGCCTACGGGAGGTGGAAAACAATTCAAAATTTTAAGCAATCATCTCTAAAAGTGGTCGCTTACGAGTCGCTAAAGATAGTCGCGTACAAGAGGTTCCATCTATAGTGATTGGTATTTTGGGAAAGTGGTCGCTAATGAGAGGTGGTCGCTTACGAGAGGTGGTCGCAAAGGGAGGTTCGACTGTATTTATTAGTTAACTATATAATTGAATCAGTAAACTACTAACTTGAACAGTCGGGCCACCGCGTTGGTGGAAGCCATCTTCCCGATGCTCCACAGGTCCAGACTGTAAATGGTGGTATTTTGTGTGTAAAATCCCACTGATCATTACAGAAGGGAGTGCACTGTCGACCTAAGGCCCAGTCATCACAAGCTCTAGCTCCGTTTCGTGGTGCAGAAAGGTCTGTGCATTTTTTTGCTATAGAAGGATGAAACATTGTGAGTTAGTAGGTATTATAATATATGTAAAATGCAAAGAGAAAACCTGATGCTTGATTGATATCGATGATTTTTGAATTCTTTAGTTCAAACGAGTTTAACTCCCCGCTATACGCTAGCGTTACACTTTTTGGCCTAAATATAGGGGACTGTGCAAGAATTACCTTACCAGGGGAAGGGGAAGGGGGGGGTATGTTTGGAAAATGGGCAAAATACGGCTCGAACTCAAGTCGCACCCCCCCCCCCCCCGCCCTCTCACTAAGTAAAACTTAACTTTAACCCCCCTCACCTACTGATAATAAAAAGGTCAACCCCCCTCCCCTAATAATTACACGGGATGCCCGCAGTGTAGACCGTGTCAAGGTTTTGGTCAGTTATTGTTTTTCTTCTTTTCCTCGTTGTAGCTTCAAATCTGCACATTAATCACGCGGGATGCCCTGAAGGGGCATACCGTGTCTAGAAACGGGTCGATTTCTTTTTTACGCGGGATGCCCGGAGGGGGCATACCGTGTCTAAAAACGGGTCGATTTCTTTCCTTTTTTTTTCTTCGTCGTAGCCACAAATCTGTACATTAATTTATTCATTAAACCCTCCCTTCTCCTACTCGGGATGTATTGTTCTGATTGTTCTGATTGTCTTCAACAAAAGCAGGCCAATCAAAATCCATTCTTGTCGCTTATATCGTGAGGGAGGGGACCCACTCACCCCTACCTGTGTGACGTCAACGCATCATTTGATTTATTTATTAAAAACGGATTAAATTTGTGGAGCCATATTGTTAACATGCTGTGGACTCAAGTGTGCCGTTTTCAAACAAAAATTTCACCATTTTGAAGCGGTAAATCGAAAAAATAACTTCTAAGAAGCGCTCGACATCTAAAACGGTGGCAATTGGAGAGTTCCTGGCGAAGAAATCGTGCTTTGTTTGACAGTCCCGAACCACGATGGGAGACAGAAAAGAGGTCATTGAGAAGCTTACGTTATCGTAATGGAATTTGCGAAATTATTGGTGAGACCCTCAGTAGCGTAACACAAGGGAAACAACATAACGCGATATTCGTGACTCTAAATATTCCATTAGCAATGATAGTTTTATCAATCGGCGAGGCATACAGTTGGAATAAATGAATCAGCCACAGCATCTCGCGTATATGCCAGTATAGGCATCTTGTTTGTTTTTTTTTTCTTCGTCGTAGCCACAAATCTGTACATTAATTTGTTCATCAAACCCTCCCCTCTACTACTCGGGATGTATTGTCCTGATTGCCTCAGCAAAGGCAGGTCAATTAAAATCCATTCTTGTCGCTTATATCGCGAGGGAGGGTACCCACTCACGACTACCTGTGTGACATCAAAGCATCATTTGATTTATTCATAAAACCAGATTAAATTGTGGCGCCATATTGTTAACATATTGTTTACTAAAGTGTGCCGTTTTCAAACGGAAATTTCACCATTTTGAAACGGTAAATCGAAAGAATAACCTGTAAGAAGCACTCGACATTTAAAACGGTGGAAATTGGAGAGTTCCTGGCGAAGGAATCGTGCTTTGTTTGACAGTCTTAGACCACGATGGGAGCCTGAAAGAAGGTTATTGAGAAGCTTACGTTATTGTAATGGAATTTCCGAGATTTCCGGTGAAACCCTAATCGGCGTAACACAAGGGAAACAACGTATTGCGATCTTCGTGACTCAAACTATTCGCAATGATGGTTTTATAAATCTGCGAAGCATACAGTTAGAATAGATGAATCAGCCACAGCATCTCGCGTAATGCCAGTATAGGCATCTTGTTTATGCATTAAACTCTGCTCTCTCCTATAAGGGATATATTGTTCTGAATGTCTTCAACAAATATCAAATCATCATTTGATTTATTCATTAAACCTGGATTAAATTTTGATTCCTCCTAGAAGGGATCTATTGTTCTGATTGTCTTCACCAAAAAGAGCCCAATCATTTTCGGCTCGTATATTACGAGGAAGGGGACTTACTCATCCGGACGTCAAAGCAAATCATCATTTGAAAGGTTGTTTTTCAATGGCGGCCACGTATATGAATTTAAGACTCTGATCTGCCGTTTCAGGAAAGAAAAAACAAACCCTTTATAAGCGGCAAATCGAAATAATAACTTCTAAGCAGTACTCAAAAGTTTGAACGGTGGAAATTGGAGAGCTCATAGCGAAAAAAATTACGCTTTCACGAAACAGATCGAATAATTCAACGCGAAGGAAGCCAGACCAGTTTGTAACTGGGTTGTCAGATTGCCAAAGTTACATCTGCAACAGACAAAGCTTGCTTAAAAGATCTTCTGAACTCCAGAAGCTATGTTGAAGCATCTGAAAATGTGACTAAGAAGTTCTTGTCTGATTGAGCTTATTACTTTGGCTTACTTATAAGTGTACTTTGCTAAATACTGTTTATAGTTACATAGCAATTTAGCAATTGGGTTTCCATTCTCTTTAATTGTTAATACCATGTAGGCTATCCTACATTGCTATCTTTCTTTTTCACTGAATAACATCATAGTGCAACTTCTACAACGCTTAATTGGTCCTGCTTTATCAAAATCTGGTGCCAATAAAGTAGCACTGTTTTAATATGTCACGTAGGCATTCCTTTCCAACTGCAGGACAAATAGGAAAATACTAAATAATCAGAGATCAAAACACCTCGAGTTGATGTTTTCCCAGTTTAATCCCAGTGTAAGCAAGTATAAATATTTGAACTCTAAAAACTCTTCTACCACTTTTCTATTTTGGGAAAAAGAGAGAAAAAGTTATGCCCCCCTCCCCCCCTTCGTATGTATTAAATTTACACCTACCCCCCTCTCTAGTTGTGATTTTCCCCTATGTCCCTATGCCCCCCTCTGGTTTCCCAACCCCCCTCCCCTCCCTCTCTAGTTAATTATTGCACAGTCCCTAATTAATTAGCATTGAGAACATTTACTTCTGCTTTATAGATTGCGTTTACTACTGAAGCTTAAAAGCTTATGCGTTGACGTAGGAAATTCTCAATCTTCATGCCTTTGGGTTACTAAGGTACCGCTCAGTATGCTACTTACGCTCTAGACTTATTGTAAACTGGCAGTGAGCAGGGTTGTTATTAGGATTGTTGTCATAGGCTGTACAGTGCACGTTCCACGTTCCCCAGTAAAACGCAGTTCCAGTGTTGTGACTGCATGCAATCACCAAAGGACCGTTGCTATTATCTTTGAACTGTGGACTGTTCCATGTCACGACTGTCTTCATTTGGGTGACAGTAATGTTTTGGTTTGGAGGACAGTATACCACCTCGGGACCTGAATTGTCTGGAAGAAAAGAAGCAAACACGTTGTTTCGAGTTGCTCGAAGACTAGGATTTGTCATTACGAGTAATTACATCTTGGCTACTTCTTCATATACTGTTATGTTACGAAGGATAGACCCAAAAGTGATGGACATGTAAGTTATGGAACCATTGTTTGTAATCCCGTGCTGAAAAGCTCTACGTATTAATAAATTATGTCATTAATGTCCCATTAGTGTACAGTTTGAACCTGCTATTCGACAGTCCTATCTTGTTTCGCTTTTAATAAGTGGTTAGGAAAAAAATCCTCGAGTGGAACCTGGTACATTAAGGTGCCGAGTTGTGAGGTTTTCTGGCCGCGTTAAGTGGCAATGAGGTCCTGAGATTCATTGATTGTTATTTGGACACTTAGGGTAACCAAACAACAGTGTGACAACGGACTTTCTTTAGATTTACGTTCACTTTCCACTTTTATTCACCTTCCAACATCACTCTGAATGAGCATTTTCTCTGGTTTCCACTGGTGTCCGTCGCAGTGTACACAATGTCTGTGTTATTGTAAAAAGTGTACGGTGGAGCAAGGCCTGGTGGCGAAACTGTGATTTGTACTGCCATGTGGCTGTTGTCCAAGGCAACAGGAATTGTCCAGTTTACCGTCGCGGACGAATGTATGCTGAGACTAGTACGGATATCTAAGGGACAGCTCATGAACACAGGAGGAACCACATCTGCAAGGAAATTGATAAAAACCTGATACAAATAGTATTATCCAAAACTTCAAACCTGCTCAAAAAGTCATGGAAAACAATTCAAACACTTTTGGATAAGAAAATATTTCATTTTAATGCTTTAGAATGAACATTAGATTTGATGTTGGTTTGAATAAACACTGGCTTAGTTGTTGGGAGAAAGGGGAAAAATGAATTCTTTGTTTCATGGAAGTTTGTCGATGAACAATATATTTAATATTGCCTGTCTCAAGGTAGTTTCAAAAGCATTGTCAAATGTGCTTACACGAACTTCTCAGGATATCAATAAACTCTTCTTTAGCATAGCTATCCAGTAAGCCTATATATATATATATATATATATATATATATATATATATATATATATATATATATATATATATATATATCTAAAACTACTATACGATACCATTGTTTGACTTTTGTTTCAAATAAAAGGTTATATGTCTTAAATTATATCGTATCATTAACTATGTGATATATGACAGAAAACATGATATAAAGGCAGACAACATTTGATATTTTCTTAAACACGTCTTGAGTTCAACCTGTATGAAAAAACAATAACGGGACTGGAAAAAAGCGTACCTAAGCATTTTAAAACGGAAGACACATCACTACTCCACTTTCCGTCCTTCCCACAGCTCATCACATTGATTCCACCATTACCCAAAAATCCATGCCTGCACTCCAAATAGCAGACAGTTCCGCTAACCGGAAATGACCGGCACATATACGGGTAGATGAATCCAAACTGAGGCTGCTGCAAAGATGAACACCTCCGCACTAAAATATAAAAGTATGTTAATTCAGTTTGCATGAAATGTTTAACCGGTTACCGGTTAGGTAGAGTACCGGACTGCCGTGCGGGAGGTCGTGGGTTCAAACCCCGGCCTTTGTGCTGCCTTTGTAATGACATCAGGAAATGGTTAGACTTTCTAGTCTTGTTCTCGGATAAGGACGATAAACCGTAGACCCCGTCTCACAACCCTTGTTCGTAAATAACTCTGTGGGACGTTAAAGAACCTACTCACTGTTCGCAAAGAGTAGGGGACGTAGGTCCTGGTGCTGTAGTCTGCTTCTTGCGTGTATATTCTCATGGTTGGGTAGGTAGCTGCATAAGCTACTCTAAAATCCGAGGGTGAATAAAGATTTAATGATGTTGCAGGTTGTCTTTAACAGCATTAATCATCTCAAACTCGAGGACAACCATTGGATCTGTGTCGGTCTAGGCCATTAATTCTTTGTGTTTCAGACGCCTGATTGTATTTTCAAACTAAAACAATTTTAAAAGGGAAAATTCCCTCTAACAACAAGCCTTCCCGAAAATGAACTTCCAAGTAGTTCCTGGGAACGAAAATATCTCAGGGCTTATATTCAAAAGATTAAAGTATAAGGTAACAACTCTGTTCTAAAACTATGATAGTTTAATTTCATAAATTCGACCGTTTATATTATAATTCTGCTGAACATACAGTTTCTTTAGTTCGGCAATAGTCGAGGAAACAAAAAATAGAGAGAACCTCCTTGTTATGCACAAAATAACAGACTTGATGAAAGTGTGATTAGCAGACTAGTGTGTCGTTTAATTTATTGGCCAGCGAAAATTATAGAAAGTTGTCATATCGTTTTTCCTTACATCAAGAAAAATATAATTGTTTGGTTTTACTTTTTTTACCTTTACAGACTGGGACCGAGTCGTCCCAGTACCCTGTGATATGACCTGCCGTAGCCTCACACGTGACATTCTCTGCGCCAAGCAAGTTGTATCCATCGTCACAACTCATTCTGCATGTTGATCCGTACGAGTTATCACAGTCTCCAACGATAAATCCGTTTAAAGGAGGAAGAAGTGTTTGGCATCTCAATACTATGGAAAATACAGCTGTGTTAAAGCAATTTTCATTCGCAGTGAGTGTCCAACGTAACTTACGATTGCTATCCTTTTGTTTGACTCTTCTCTGTGATTAAAAAAACAAACTTCTCCATTTTCTTAACCCACTTAACTAAGATGAACCAAAACCAATCGTAACTTGCTCGCACCCATTTTCCACCGTTTGACATCATTTGCACGAACTTACCTCGTATTTTAAGTGCTTCACTACGTTGTTTGTGGAGGAGGGCGGGGGGTGGTGGGTGGCCTTTGATCTGACTTGATATAGTAATTCATGTTATGATCATTGTGGTTATTGCTTTACGACGCTTAATTTAATACCCTTTTTATATTTGAGAGTAATTTTAATTCCCTGTCCAACACATTATAAAGCTTAAGATTTTGCAGCTGCTAATCGGCTCCATAACTGCATCTGACAGATCTCAACATGATAAAGCAACCAACCAAAAAATATAACAGCAACAAGAACATCATCAACAACAACAAAACCCAGCAAAAAAAAAACAAAACACGCAATGATGATTCTCTTGGCCACACTTGAAGATTGGTAAAATTAAGAGAAATAAGAAATATTGAAGATTTAGTGAAGTTTTACAATTGGAATTTGTAGTTAATAATCAATAGACAGAAACAAAGTTAGACCACTAGCAACCTAGGATGCTCTTGCGTTGGTATCAGCTGTTTGTTAGTGTTCCAAAAATCAAATTTCATTCAAATTTAGGTGTATGGTCCCCTTATAATTTATCTAAAAGGGTCTTACCTTCAACTGTGACGTAAAACTTGCAGGTTTTATAATTGCCTGCCTCATCACTGGCGTGGTACATGACCAGATGCCTTCCTTGGACATATGTGCTCTTCACACCACTGGCAGTCACCTTGGGCTCAACACCAGAGTTGTCAGTGGCAATAACTGGATCCCAAGTTACTGTTGTGTAGTTCTTTCCCCTGTCGGCGAAGCGTCTGATATCACTGGGGCATGTTACACCAAACGAAGGAGTTTCCACGTCTACAGAAAATAGTTCTCAACTAGTCAACAAACTCGTAGAGGTGAATAATCGATATTTATCGCGTGGCTAATTATTTTTATTAGTACATACAACCAAAATGAATTACCAGCCCCGAACAGATGTTTTTCTTTCTGACTAATGGGTAACCTGCGCGATGTTTAGCGCTTCGCGTTTGAAAAGCCCATGCAGAACAGTATGAGAAAACTTTTTCTATATTTGTAGCATTATATGCGAACTGATAGCTATAGAAATATCGATTTTCAGGTCACAATGTTTTTCTTTTTTCTTACAACGAGCTCATACATGGAAAACATTTCCGTCAGCAAACAAAGCAGAGTGGGAGGCCAGTCATTCTTTTTTTTTTTTTCTTTTTTTTGGTCAGAGGTGAAAATCAAGGGACATTCGGAGTCATTGAGAGCAGACAGTTGGTTATAAGGCATTGATCAATGTAATGGAATACGTTTCTGATAGGGGCAGGCTAATTAACTAAACAAAGTTACGAATGTCTGGTTTACCAACAGAATTTAATTCTCCAACAAGCAATCTTTCTCAACGCTGTTGCCCTCATCCCCATGTCAAAAAAGAAAATAGTTTAAGCAAGTAAATCAGAAACTGACCTTTACAAATGACAGTGGTGTTTGTAGACCACCGTCCGTCACTGAGACACGAAGCTACTGGCTCTCCATGCAATCTGTAGCCCTTTCGACAAGAGAAATGGCATGTGGTACCGTATTCTGGAGAGGCTTTGCACGAATTTGGCGTCACTTGACTATTGTTTGGAACTTGCAATGACTGGCAACGAATAACTATAAAACAGAAAGGAATTTATGACAGAAAATTTAAATCGACGAGATAACAGCTTCTACCTGTTTTTTTGTTTTGTTTGTTTGTTTGTTTGTTTTTTTTGGTGTTTTGTTTTTCTTTTTTGTTTTCACTCCGTGGTAACAGTCTCATTCTGTTTTTCATTCCAAGTGAATGAACGCCTATTTTCCAATCCCGCAACTCCACGTCTTTGTCGATAATGTTCCTTGACATAACTCATTACGCACATGGACACGGTGATCTAAGAAGGACGCGAATTCGCTAAGTTGCCCTAATTATAGTTCGTTCACATATCCATTTTCACACATTACATTAAGGGTTGCAAGGCATTGCTCAGTGGCTCTAAATATGAAGGCATTACCAACTTCACTGTGACGGCTGGTGAACAAGTGAATGAAGAGCAAAGGAAGGCCGCCAAAGATGGCACTAGCAACCATTTGGTATTGCAATTTCTCAGCTATTGACCTACAAAGCCTACCTTCACAGTATGGTGCTTGTCCCGACCACGTGCCATCTGCCTGACAGATTCTCTCGCTTGATCCGTTTAATTGTCGGTAGCCGATATCGCAGTACAAAAGGCATTTGTCACCAAAAACATTATAAATGGCACCAGCTCCACAACCTGACTGTACACTGTGTGGAGGAGGGTCCAGACGAGGACACTTGACCACTGCGAAGCAGAAAGTAGGATACCATTAGTTAAAGAATGATGCATGGCTCGAATAACATGGAAGAAGACCAAAAAAGACGAAGAAGAAGAAGAAGAAGAGAAATAAACACAACTAGCTTTGTAGCAAGACCTCCAATTATACTTTGTTGCCTTTGCAGATTAGGTAGTGATGTTATATAACATTAAACACCTTGAATAAGAAACGTGCGAGATTGTTAAAGCTGCGATAACCTGTAATGATAAAATTAGGAATTTAAATATCTTAACTCTTGCAATAGACCTGCTCGTGTTCTACGCCATGTTTTCAATGGACCTTGAAAACCTACAGCTCCATCGCTTTTTTGTGTCTGGAAGCATTGTTTGGTGTTCGGTCTATTTCGGCTGTCGATAAATAATGTCAAACATTGCAAATAGTGCAGGTTGCCCCAAGCATTGGGTCCTTAAAACGCAAAAGAAACTACCTATGACATCTCATTAAGTCTTCTTTTCAATCTCTTGTAACCCATTAAAAATTAAAGACTAACTCATAAAGATCCAACTTACATTCACATTTAGTTTCATTTCCCGTCCAGAAGCCGATCGAGGTGGCAAAATCTTTCTCACAAACTCGTTTTGCTGAGCCTTCCATGGTATGCCCAACGTGACAAGTAAAGAAACATTCTGAGCCATATATGTTGTCCTTGGTGCAAATGTTGGTGCCTCCGGCGGGGGCGTATAATCTGGGCACGCACCGGACCACTGTCAAGAAGAACCAATAAATTGTAAAACACTAAATATGGAAGTGAATACTCCCAACATTGCTCTTTGCTTAGAAACAAGACGTTAACTAAGATACTAAAAATGCAATAGTGCAAAGTAAGTTGGATAAATGAGTCAAGATATTTTTTAAACGTAAGATACATTCATTATATGTCTCCAAAGATACGGTAAAAATGCGCGAGCGCCATCTCATGCATTCGCCCACGTCTTCCACAACGCATTGGTTTCTTTTGTCTACTAACAAGATGAGCTTTTCAACCCTCTAAATTGGAAAAATTGTAAACAACTCGATTCCTAGCTTTAAAGAGACCTGCTGGGGGACAAGGACGTTATGAAATATGAGAAAGTTTTCGCCATTTTCTCACTTTTTCAATAACTGTTTCTAAAACACAAAACGTTTTAAAACGCTATATATATATATATATAGAAGGCTACGAATGTTTCACGCAAGACAGCTACCTGAGACGAAGACCTTAAACTTGCATTCACCAACGTTTCCAGTTTTATCAGAGGCCTGGTACCGAATGGTATGTTCACCAGCAGGGAATTTCTCCCCAGGCCTTTTTCCTGAGTGTGTGATGTTAGGAATGAGCCCTGAATTATCAGAAGCTGTGGGTTCCGTCCATGTGATTGTTGCTGACGTGGTTCCTCGATCAGCAGTTGTGACGATATTTGAAGGACAGTTTGAAAACGTCGGTCCTGAAACGTCTTGAATAAAAAATGAAATAGAAACGATGAAAGATGGATTAGCTTTAGTTAATACTAAACCATGCGGGCTGCCTCCAGTTAGAAATAATGGCCATCATTTCAAGGAAAATAATTTGTGAGTACTAGAGGTGAAGATGGTGGACAAAACGAGATCTTCAATTATGGACAAACATGTTGAGACAATTTACCAAAACTGACGCTTTCGAACTAACAATGGTACTTCGTGTTTGAATGAAAACACCTCTTTTATCTCTAGTCACCCCCCTTCCCCCCCCCCCCCCCCCCCACAAACAATGTTGCAAAATGCTTCCTGGAAGTATATTTGTTTCCAATATTGGAAAAGGGGGGAGGGAAGCTACCTTTCAAGAGGGGAGAGAGGAGAATTTACACCTAGGGAAAAAGGTTGGTATTTTTCATGTGTCTCAACAACTTTTGTCCATGATTGTTGCAAGATTTGGGAACATGGAATAGTTGAGCGTCAGTATAAATAGACTACTTTTTGATAAAAAATTTTGCATGGCTTTCATCCGCGTAGAGTGAACCATAACTTTTCAACCGCAACCTTTCCTTTTCAGACCAATTTTTTATTCTATGCCACATTGAATCAGAGGCAAGAGGGGATCAAATGAAAAAGTTGAGATTGTAGCTGCATTCGCTTGTGAAGAACAACAGACCCTAGTAGAAAGCGTGGAATGGTTAGCAATTTTTTCCATCAACTACACCTTCTGAGCTTTCAGGAAAAATCTTTCAGCACAGTCTTTAATTAGCTGAACTGGTACTAAAATTAACAAACGAATCTCAATTCACTGAGATTCCCGGTTTGCGGGATTTTCCATTTATCGAAAAATGTCTATATTATAAATAGTTAATGACAGCCATATTTAAATGATGCCGTAGTAAACACACACCTCTGCATGAAGGATTTTCTATGGGAATCCAACTCTTACTCTGAGAACACGTTTTATGCCCAGGCCCCTGAAGCTGATAACCGCTCTTGCAGGTAAAACGGCACTCTGTTCCGTATCCAAGTACAGCGCTTGAGTTTGAGCAAATGGGCGGGCTGACCATGAGTCCTTCTGATTTCATAGTCATTGCAGGACATGTGACGCCTTTAAGAGACAACAGTAGTAAAAAAAACTGTTGTCTTGAAAAGTGTTTGTCATCAAGGTTTGAAATGAAGACAACATTAATCGTGTCTCACGATTGGGTAGTATAGGTGTTGATCGAAACCAAAGGAAAAAATGATGACTTTTTATTACCTCGACACTGGAGCTGTGTACCAGACCACTGTCGGTTTTCCTGACAAGTTCTTTGCCGCGATCCTCCCACTGCCTCGAATCCCAGCATGCAATTGAAGAAGCAGGAAGTGCCGTACCTAGAGGTAGAGCTGCTACATCCGTAACCAGTCTTATTCGCATGAGCAGGAGTATCCAAAGACGGGCACTCAACAGCTGTTAGGAAAAAAATAATTAAAACGAGCTGCGTCATGTGACGGTGGAATGCTGAAACAGCAAAAAGACTGGCTAAGCTGTTTAAGATATTTCAACTATCCGCTGAGAAGTTGGTAATAGGTTAAATGAGCGGTTAAACGATGATACTATTAAAAGTCCAATGAAAGCCGGGATAGCATGTGTTATTTATTACGTTCACACTGTACATATTTAAAAAAAAATTTAAGTCAGTTCCTTGGTGGAATGCTGAGGGCTTTTTCCTGTTTAGTTAACGTTATTTTGTCGTACCCAACCCCACGCTCACAGCAATCAAATTTTGGGGCGCTTGAATGTATCCAGTAAACCATGCCATCGAATAAAAAAAATATAAAGTAACATCAACGACATCTATGCTAAATAAAACCAACCCTTCCAAAACAAAAGCCTGGTTCAACCAGACTTACCAGGCTTTTGGTTAGAAAGCAATCCTGGTTACAGGTCTGATAACTTATCACTGGAATTGAGCACGGTACAAGCATCTCGCCTCCATTATTAGTTGCAGACCAAGTCATTAACAATGTATCCTTCACAAGCTCGTCCGAAGAATAGCCAGTAGAATTACGCATTGATTTCCCTACCTTCGCAAAACGTTGCATTTCCTGTCCAATGTACCCGATCTGTTCCTGGTATCTTGTCACATGTTCTAGCCACGGATCCTTTCAATTCATATCCCCTGTAACACTGCATGCGACAAATGCTTCCATACACATTACTGCATACAACTGATGCCAGTCTTCCGTTTGCAGGTGGTGATAGTACTTGACATCGAAGAACTGATAAGGAAAAGGAAAATTACTTTGAATTCTTTTTGCACGGTCCCAAGAACGCAGAGAATAAACTTAAAAGTTGTTTGTATGACTTTGACTTTCACAACATAGCAGTATTCCCCACATGAAACATCACATGAAAGTCCCTCACGAGTAGAAAGCAGTACCAATATAAATTACAATTGGGAGAGGGGAGGAATCAGTATCAAAGGCAGTAGGGTAGTAGTAAGTAAGTTTCTCTACTTCGTTACCTAGGGCCTAAACTGTGGAATGATCTCACTCCTAGAATAAGATATCAAAACTCTCTACAGCAATTTAAAAGAGTCATGCATAATCAGGACCTTACTTCCCTAGCTGCAAATGTCAGTAACTGTTGAGGCTGCAACCTATGCCGAGAATGACTGGGGTTTACATGATTTTTGCGATTGATGTATGAAATTTTATTATTATGGTATACAATGTGAATTTAAATTCTTTTTTAGCCAGAATTTAGTTAGGTGTCCACTATTAGTAGAGGTCCCCTCAGCTACATTTCTTGACACGTTAATAAAGTTATTATTATTATTATTATTATTATTATTATTATTATTATTATTATTATTATTATTATTATTATTATTATTATTATTATTATTATTATTACCTTGAACATTAACTATGAAGTGGCAGAACTTTGTATTTTGTGATGGATCCTTCGCAGTGTAAATCACCGTGTGGCTTCCTTCTGCGAACTCGTATGGTGACATCACATTCGGTGAGGCAGTCACAGTAGCGTGATCATTGTCAGTAGCTCTGACCTGTCCCCAGGTCACCATGGCTGTTGTTTTACCTTTATCAGCAAAGACTGTTTGAGGCAATGGACAGGTTTCTCCAAACGAAGGTGGCTGTGTGTCTTTAAGAAAACGAATCACAAAAGAAACAGTGACATATAGTGTTTGGATACAGATTTATTTTAGGTGCTCTTTGGTTGTTGAGTCCAGTCAGTCAGTCAGTCAGTCAGTCAGTCAGTCAGCCAGTCAGTCAGTCAGTCAGTCAGTCAGTCAGTCAGTCAGTCAGGCAGTCAGCCAGTCAGCCAGTCAGACAGTCAGCCAGTCAGTCAGCCAGGCAATCAATCAGTCAGTCAGTCAGTCAGTCAGTCAGCCAACCAGTCAGTCAGTCAGTCAGTCAGCCAGTCAGCAGGCCAGTCAGTCAGTCAGTCAGTCAGTCAGCCAGTCAATTGGTCAACGAGACAGTCAGTCTGTTAATCAGACAGTCAGCCAGCCAGTTAATTCCTTTATTGGTAGGTTAGTACTGGCCAGGCCGTGGGTTGGTGTCCGAGTGTGTCACTCGCTTTAATTGATTGTCTTAAATTTAATTGGTTGAGTAGTTAGTTGCTTAGTTCACATGTTATTCACTCCAGCCATTCCAACATTTTGTCTCAACTAAAAGTAACGATGTCTACCAAAACTAAACTAATAAGCTAATTCAGCTAGGCTTTTTAAGAGCCTTGACGCTACGGCAGGTCATAAAGTATGCGCAAAACTGTTTTCTTTGAGGTCCGCAAAGTGGATCGATGACATTATATCACGTGGCAACCAGTGTCATTTGTTCGTCACAACCGCCATCTTGGATTTCTCGATATCTCCAAAAAAGAGGAAAATCATCCAAACTGGTTCAAAATTTATCAAAACCACTTAATAAGAATCAGAATGGGGTAATAATAAAAATGTGACGAGGATATAGCAAAAACGGCTGTCAAAGTCTCGTTGCCATGGAAATATCATGCCACTTTATTGCCAGATAAATTTTAAGAAAGCCTCAAAGTTTAGTAGTGTTTGCCTTTACCATGAACGCGTTATAAATATTCAAAGCCACCGTGGGCATATTGCCCACCCCCCCCCCCCCCCTCCCCTCTTCCTGGCACTTTGCTTTCCCACAGCCCCTACCTCGTAGCACAGGGTTTATTCCTCAGATTACTAGACTACGCTAACCTTGACATTGAAAGCTTCCCTGAGTCCAATAACCGTTGTTACACGTGGTAGAGCTAGGCCCTACCCGAGTGTATCCTGGGAAGCATTCATAAGAGCATCTCTGGCCATGCAAAGGCTTTGTCTTGCAGATTTCAGGAGTGATGTAACCTTTGTCGGGTGGAGCCAGACGTGAACATTCAATTACTGAAATGCAAAAAAAAAAAAGGTTAGCTTGCTTCAAGTGATTTACATCGATTTAGGAATTGATCGTCGAAAGTAAACCAATACGGCAATGACAAAGAAAACGTCACTTAAAAATACTTATTCTCTTTGAGAAACTTTGCAATTTATCCAGGCCCGTTCAACTCATATTAATTGTGCGTACGGTGTGGCAAAACTGTCCAGGAACATAATGAGTCAGTTATTAAAAGACAGTTTAGACGGTGTTTAACAAAACCACGTTCTAAGTCATCTTCAATTTTTCTAGCAATCATATCTAAACATTGTCTACTGCCGACGGTAACAAGAAGGCTTAGCTTGCATCCCAGACTAAAACACTATTTATCTGATTAAAATAAACCACTTATAAACAGATTTGGAGGCCCACTGATTGTCTTAAGCCGCGGTCTAAGTTAAATAACTGGCCCAATAAGTCGCATTGGTTGCTCAAATCGAAAACGAGGAGGAAAATTTCACCGTCGTTTTCCTTAAAATTTTCAATTTCGCAATTTCTCGTTGTTGCTTTAAAGCGGACATCTTGAAGTTACTAAAAATGTAAAGCATGTACTGTGTATGCTCGGTTGTTCAAAGCCCGATTAAGCTAATCCTGGGGTTTAATTACTAATCAATATAAATTCTTCGAGAAGATTTTGTCCCTCAGGTCTTGACTTAGACTTTTCTTTACCTTTAGCTCGATATTTTAACCCAGTACTTCTCACCTTGGCAATTCGGCACTGTACTTGGGTACCAGCTTCCTTGATTACCGCAGCGAGAAAATGATGGGCCATTAATTTTATAACCAGGATTACACGTCACAGTACACGTTGTCCCAGAATCCACATAAGAATAACCGCCACACGATGACCGTCCGTTGCTAGGAGATGGCCAGTTGCTCGTGGCACAAGTGATTCCTAAATAAAAAGAAATAAAAGAGGAAGATAAAGATGTCGCACTCCACAATGCTGGAAAACTTCGTCACAACATGGTCATAAAATTTTGCGATGTTGTGGCAATATAGCAATGACTATACCTGAAGTAGACCAGTGAATAAAAGATTATTATTATTATTATTATTATTATTATTATTATTATTATTGTTATTGTTATTATTATTCAATTGAGTGTCGTAAAATCAAAACCAAAGTAATTTCGTTGACGTAAGCAGCGCAGAGAGCCAATCCGAATTTGAAGTAAATACTTCGTGTAACCCACGTAAAGCGTGAGAAAACAGGTGCGACCAAGGTACAATTGATTTTGGTTTAGATTCCCACTGGTTGAGAAATTTTCAAGAGTTTCCTTAGCGCAGTAGGGTAAAACCAAAGCAAACACAAAATTACTTTCGAAACTCAATTGAAAACTACTTTATACGAAATACTATACAAGTGAGCCGAGTTTTCGAAATGTTATTTAGATGAAAAGTCATCGCAATTATGAACCCAACTTAAGCGCTCGGGAAAAGAAAAGTTAATGATCTTTAACAAGAGAGGATGTCTTTCATCCGTATCAGATTTCTCTAATGTAGTTCATATATATCATAAGTTTTCATCACGCAAATTCTTAAGTTGGGTACATAACTGCAATAGTCTTTCATCCATTAAGTAAATCACGAAATAACGTGGAAAAGTTTAACCAGAATAACTTTTTTAATATTTGTGCAAACGCAATGAAACTTCACAACTTTCTCAGCAATTTATATTAAAACAATCGGGAGGGGGTGTAGTTAGGAAGTGTAAATCACCGACTTTATTGTTACCAATGATAACCAACTTTTGACAGGCAAATTGTTTTAGAAAATCCTTTTTTTTTTGAAAAGTTTACCTTTCTTTGCTCATATTAGTGTCTGTTTATTGTTGTGATTATGTTTCCTTTAATTTTGGCCTTTCCCAAATATTTGGCCAAAATCCAAGATCGCGGATCTAAGATTGTCGCCATTTGGCAATATGACGTAATTAAACGTCATGGGACGTCACAACGTTTTGTTACGGATGCCAAAGGAGAACATTTTTGTGCGAACTCTTCATCCTCCAAGTGTCAAAAAGTTCGGTCTAGATAGAGTTACGATCTCTAATGACTTCTTTCTGCATTGCCAAAAAGCTAATCTCTCCCCCCCCCCCCCCCCGAGTCCAGTCTGTGACTAATAATTTTCTTGTGTCTTCCATGCATCAACCCAGTCATGTAATTTATAATTCCACACTTAAAAATAATACCAAAATTAAACACTTACGGTCACATCGTTTCCAGTTGCCTGAACGACGTTTGTAGCCAGGAAAACACAGACAATCATATGAGCCGTGGTAATTTATACAACGGTGTTCACATCCTCCGTTGCCATCGTTACACTCATTACAATCGATCGACCACGTGCTACTACCACGGCAACCCCTACCCCCGTATGCAGGGGATGGATTGTTACAGTAGCGCCGTCTGGTCCTATAACCTCCAGAGCAGGGGGCTGAGTACCAGTCATAAGGTTGCCATGGACCCCAATTACCATGCCTTGGTGCTAAGAAAGAATAAGATAAAAAGAAATAATAATAATAATAATAATAATAATAATAATAATAATAATAATAATAATAATAATAATAATAATAATAAAAATGACCAACTCTTAACACAACCCTATGCACTCCTAAAAATTAAGCACATTATCCGCAAATATAAAATTCTCGTATTCAAATTCTTGTGATATAAGGTAGAACATGTACAACGTGAAGCTTTAAAATATTTATAAAAGGAAAAAAATTATAAAAAAATAAAATAATAATAATAATAATAATAATAATTTTTTATGTATATAAAATTTATAGTAATAATCTCTTTATTAATATATTCCAAGTAAATTGCTATTTACAAGTCAAAAGTAGAAAGAAGAACTTTTAAAACCTATTTACAATTCATTTCGATTAAAACAGAGACTACTTTCAATCACAATTTTTTTAAAGAAAAAAACGAATAAAATAATGATAATAATAATAATAATAATAATAATAATAATTATAATAATAATAATAATAATAATAATAATAATAATAATAATAATAATAATAGTAATAATAAAGTGTCTTTTTTCCTTTTTCCGACTTGACTAAAAGCAGCAATGTGGATAACTGGGGAAAAAACTGTCAAATCTAGTTTTTCACAAACATTGCTTATGAAACATCGTTCAGTCGAACAGCACCACTTCTCTTTTCTCGTACCCAGATCTCACTGCAGGTTTGGAAAGGGTACAAGATTACCACTTCTTATTTCAGTGGTCACAACATAACATATTAACAAGTGGTGGCGTAATTGGAAGCTTTGAATGAAAAGACTGCCCGAGCGAAACCCCAATACATTTTTTAGGCAAGACAAGCAATACAACGCACTGTCACCTCCTTTCCCGTTCGTTCCTCTTGCGTTTTGTATTTTACTGGTCAGTTATTTTTCATACCATCGGTTGTAATGTTTATAAGCTTTGTCACGAATTCATGAAAGCACTCGATGGTATTTTCCCTCCTAGTTGTGATGACATGAGATGTCTTAACTATATTCAGCAACATGCCTTGACCGTTCTGTTTAGAATTTCTCTAAAATGCAAAAAAGCATCATCCAGTGTAGATTTAGTCATTTTAAGATATTAACTTGGCGAAACACGATTCTATTGGCCGTTCCGAAGTTCAAATAAAGACACTCTGACGACGAGTTTTTACATTTTCATTTAATAAGAAATTGGAGTCCATAGACCTTTTTCATAAATGGCGGCCGATAAATTATTCTTTTATTTTCATGAAAATTAGCCTTACTAGCCTCGTCAGCATGTGCAAAATTCAAAAGAATTTTTACTCTGAAATGAGGTTAGTAGGGCTAATTAACATATATTGAAAAGAATAATAAATCGGCCACCATTTATGAAAAAGGTCTATTACAAATAGGAAGACCACCGTTCAAATTAGTCAGTTTACCAAGTCTGAGGTTGTGTTGTTGGATTGCAACCATGTAGCTAGGAGGCTTTCAAAAATCGGAAAAATTAGAGATCGAGACTTTGTATGGATTTGGGAACATTTGTATAGAATTTGGGCGACCTTTGACATGTCCCACCCTGGTTACTTATTACGCAATTTCAGAAAACAACTAAACTTGATAAACTTGCTAATTTTTATGTGATCTTCAAGGTAATGGGGTTCATTTCTTCACATGACGCAATTTGAAAAATGTGTAAGCTATGGACAAGTCTCTTTATAAACTTCGGAACGGCCAAAGAAACAAAACAAATGAACTTTGGTCTTTGACTTTGGTCTATTTGCTAAAATGTAATGGGAAATTGCAATTGAGTTTGCGAGTAAAAATTAGAACCACGAACATTTTAAAACTTAAGTTGGCAAGTCCTAACTGTTAAATGTGGCACGAAAGCTCCTTATAATACTTATTATAAGCGTATAGAACAAGCATAAGCAAGAAAAATTTATGTCTGAACTAACGTGACACGATAGGGTTGTTTTTGCATAATGGGCTTTTAAAAATACAAGCTAAGTTTTATTTGAAGGTATTGAAAGGAATTTTCTAGCATAATGTATTTTGCTTTACTTTGTTTAAATTTCAACTTCCTGTTTACTTTTTTTGAACAGCGTTGTTGAAAAATGAACAGGAAGTTGAAATTGAAAAGCACTATACCAAAAAAGGTAAAACAAAACAAAATATGAGCTTCTAAAAATTTAAGAAGGACGTTTTAACAAGCAAAATAAAGTATACTAGAGATTATCTTTTCAATACCTTCAGCGCAAATAACTTACGCAAGAAAAATGGCAACCATTGTCTTCTTTTGTTTGGTCAAGTTTTTGAATAAGTCGCATACGCCACGTAACGCAATCCAAGGCACTGTGCGTGTCAAGTTACCGTATTTACTCGAATAAGTGCCGCCCCCGAACAAGCGCCGTCCTCGATTAAGCGCCGCACATGGAGCGGAATGGTTAATAAGCGCCGCCCTCGAATAAGCGCCGCAGCACCGGTGCGGCGATTATTTGAGTATTTCCATAAGATGATAAAAATACACTGTAATCGCTGCAATGCGGTTCTAAGCCAACAATGGGAATTTATTTTCATCAATAGTGATGTTTTCAGTTCGAAGTGGGTATATCTTGATGCTCTTTCATTTAGTTCTCTCTTCAAAATGTTCGCGTTCTTCAGTTCTTGCGTGAAGGCTGTAAACTTTGCCGGTAAGAGAAGCCCAACCTCCCTCTTTCTCTTCCCTGTAACTGTTGCAGTAAGGAGATTGTCAGCGTTTGCTTGTACAATCAAAATGTTTTGGCTTTGTGGTATGAGCCTTTTAATAAGCGCCGCCCTCAAATAAGCGCCGCCCTCGAATAAGCGCCGCACAGGAGACACGAAAAATTAAATAAGCGCCGCGGCGCTTATTCGAGTAAATACGGTAGTTCAGAAAGAATTATTTCTTATATACCTATGCTTGTTTTATATGCTTACTAATAAGTGTTGGCAAGCCTTCATACCACATTAAACAGTTAGGACTTGCCGACGTGACTTCTAGAAGTCGAAAATAGACCAAAGGTCTTGCCGTTGTTTTCATTCTCATTTCTTTTATTCAATAGAAAAGTGTTCCGCCAAGTTTATCTCAGTTAAGATGCTTAAATCCACACTGGGTAAAGGTTAATTCACCTTTAAACTGAATTATGCCGAAATCAGTAGACTAAAGAAAATGGGAACCCACTGTTTTTCTTCAGACTGACAGGGAAAAACCCCTAATCACGACGATACCTGTTTTCAGTTTCTATAGTGTCAGCATGCTTTTGCGATGACACGATTTCCCGTTCAGTTTTAGAGAAATACTTTTTAGGGACACTTAAGGGTTTTCAAATACGACAAAACAGTTAAATGAAGATTAAAAAAAAAAAAAAAAGGATTAAAGAGTTCATATAAGTTAGATCCGTAGAAACCCGATGGTATTTTAACTGTGGCCATTTCACAGATAGCAGGATTCTCGTAAGTGTTCTATCGCAAAGAAAAACGCATTGATACAGCAATTTTATGGAACCGTGCATTTAACTCGGCTGACACTCTTCAGGCCGCAAGGGAAAGCGGGGGAGGGGGGGGGGGGGGGTGGGAGTGGAGAGAAATCTGGTGTGGTGGGGCTAGTGGAATACTGGCTGCATCTGTTCATTCAGTAAGGTTGTCAAAACTCGGCTTATTTTCTCTTTAATGAAATAGTTAATTTTCAAAACCCGAATTTTTATCTCTCAGGCAAACGTGTTTACTCTTAAAATCAGAACAGTCTTGAAAGCGAAAAGAGATCGGTTTGCATTTCCGTTAAACCGCAACAACAGCTTGTAAATTCGTAGAATAAAATTTCGTTTCCTAAAACTTTCTTCATTTTCAATTTTCAGCTAAAGTATCCGAACACACCAATCTGAAAGGGCACAAGATGATCAGGCAACACAGGAGACAATTAATTAGCTGAAATATTTTGCTGAAAATGTTCTTGTTGAGACTGCCCCTGGAAATGCTGCTGTAAATGCACGCCCGTAGCAGGGGGAGGGGCAGGGGGGCTTGCACCCCCCCCCCCCAGAATTTTTGGGAGTTAAAAACCAATGCGCCAAAAATATATAATTAAAAGAAATTAATGTGCATAATCAGTCTTGAATTCTGACGCTGCGTGTGCCTTTTCACAATCTTTAATAATTTGTTTACTACTTGTCATGCAGTTTCCTTGGCTAACAGTTTGTTTTTATATACAACAGAAACATCGGTACTCCGGCCTTGTGAATCAGACTGAATAAGAACCAAAATGGATCGAAATCAATCAGTCTCAAGACGTGAAAGCTGCCTGTTGAAGACATCCGCTATACTTAACCAATTTAGTGTTCGCGCATAGTTGAAAGGCACCCAAACGAATATGTCCTCTCAAGAGTCAGAGAAAAAAAAACAACGATCAACGTTCGCTTTCTTTGCGATAAAACACTTACGAGAATCCTGCTATCTGTGAAATGGCCACAGATAAAATACCATCGGGTTTCATATGAACTCTTTAATCCTTTTTTTAAATCTTCATTTAACTGTTTTGTCGCCTTTGAAAACGTTAACCCTTAGCAATCATTGAAAAACATTTAGGAAATCGCGTCATCGCAAAAGCATGCTGACACTAGAAACTGAAAACAGGGATCGTCATGATTAGGGGTTTTTCCCTGTCAGTCTGTCACTGCCAAGAATTAAGGCGGATTCCCAATTTCTTAAGTCTAGCTACTGATTTCGGCATAATTCAGTTTAAAGATGAATTAATATTACATGTTAGAAAAAAAAAAGCTTTACCGAGTGTGGATTTAGGCATCTTATTGGCGGAACACGCTTCAATTGAATGAAACGAAAGAATGAAAACAAGGGCAGGACCTTCAGGTCTATTTTCGAAAAAGCAAGTTAAAATATGTAATGCGGATAAAAAATATGACCAAGCTATTCTGGAACTCATGTCGGCAAGTCCAAACTTTTTTATGTGGTATGAAGATTGGCCAACACTTATGGTAAGGCCTAGTATAAGAAAAAACTAACCCAGTGACATGCGAAGAGCTTTGGATTGCGTTACGTATGCGACTTATATTATTCAAAACCTTGACTAAACGATAGAAGACAATGGTTGCCATTTTTCTTGCGTAAGTTATTTGCGTTGAAGGTATTGAAAAGATAATCTCTAGCATACTTTATTTTGCTTGTTAAAATGTCTGTCTTAATTTTTTAGAAGCTTATATTTTGTTTTGTTTAACCTTTCTTGGTATAGTGCTTTTAATTTCAACTTCCTGTTTATATTTCAAGAACGCTGGTTTTTAAATAAACACACAGAGGACTGCATCAGTAAGGTTGTCAAAACCCGGCTTATTTTCTCTCAAATGAAATAGTTAATTTTCAAAACCGAATTTTTATGTCTCAGGCAAACCTTTTTGACTCTTAAATTAGAACAGTCTTGAAAGCGAAAAGAGATCGATTTGCATTTCCGTTAAACTGCAAAAACAGCTTGTAAATTCGTAGAATAAAATTTCGTTTCCTAAAACTTTCTTCAACTTTTAAATTTTCAGCTAAAGTATCCGGACACACCAATCTGAATTGGCGAAAAGGGAACAAGACGACCAAAGAACACAGGCGACAATTAATACGTTGAAATATTTTGCTGAAAATGTCCTCGATGAGACTGCCCCTGGAATCGAGACTCTAAAAATTAAATACTGCTGTAAATGTCGTTGTTGACTGTACAGTTCAGCCTTGACATTCTCGTCCTCTCCCTCTTAACACTGACTATGCTAGACTTCCTTCTATCGAACCCGGGTTTATGTAGCGAGCTAAATGCTTGTGGTTCAGTTAGAACTGCTGCTCGAGAAAGATTGACCCGGAAAAACTAGAAGACGTCTTGTGTCGTAGTAAGCAATTTTCAGCATAATTTAAAACCGTTTGTTATGATACTAGCCAGTGTTTGTAGGTAGAAACCACCATATTTAAAACCAAGGCATAGCTGCCGGATAATTGAGTAGCAAATTGAGTGCCCTTTAGTAATTTCTTAGTTCATCTCATGTTTTTAAGTGAAATATGCTACAACTATACCGCATCAAACAATATCGAACGAGAATGAGTATTACTTACAAGGACCGCAACCACCGCATCCAGATACATAATTCTGGTTGATAGCGAAGAATGTTGCCAAAACCACAGCTATCAGAAGAAACGCAGACTGCTGTAAATATCCCATGGCCTTGGAGAATCTGGAATACAGTCAACAGCTACGAGGAATCCGTATCTGTTCCCACTGAAACCTGATAATTAACGCTGAATTAACATTTCGAAAGTGATTAATATTTTACGGTCTTGCGAAATTGAGATGTCAGGGGGAAACCCCGGACCATAACCCACCGCGATTCGATTTAAATTAAAACTTGACAGTCAAGCACAAAGGTTTACCACAAATGGATGGGAAAATTAGTCTTTCGCTATTTCAGTTCCACGGCCGTTAACTAGTAGAACACTATCAAGTCGTCTGAACAGAGGAAAACCTCAGGAAATATACACGATAGCCAGAGCACTACAGATATCGAGGAAGTAAGTGTTCCTTGTTGATCCTTGTACACCACAACGTGCCAAATTGATGCCCAAATGACTAATGAACACAATATTGCCAGTTTTGTTTTGCAAGCAAAACCCTTTTTAAGATCATTCCCTTTCCTTAATTTCATTAAACAAGGCCTTCATATGAGCTCGGTTAACCGGACTGGCTCACGCCTCACCGCCGTTTCCGCCTTTGTATAAAAAAGTTTGTATGTGTTCACATGAGACTGTAACAGGCTAGCCGGTTCCCGGCTCGGTTTTTGCAACCGCAATCTCGGTAACCGGACAGGAAATCTTTCTCAGAAACAGCCTAGCCACTTAACGGTGCCGATTCAAAAATTGTCCAAAATAAAGCCTTGATTTCTACGCTAAAGAAATTCAGCGTCAAGAGCTGCTAGTGGAGATAGCAAAACTTTATATGGAAGATGGACATATCAATGGTGAAATTTCGCCGAAATGAATATCTGGAGAGAAAAAAAAAATCGTCCGGCCAGTACCCGACCCAGCTCCGGTTTCTGGGCCCATATGTCCATATGAAGAATGTGGTTGCTTCACTGATGTACAATTGGAAACGATCCAGTACGATATCAACTAAAGTATTCATTATTACGATGCTACAAATTACCAAAGAGGTTCATTTTATCCACTCAACAGTCTGGAAAATATTTGCACACCCCCGAAAACTCCCCCATATATAATGAAGAGTTTTGCTCGTATTTGGTTATCTGTTGAATCAAGAATTTTACTTTACAGATTTTACCTCGTATTCTGTGCGTCTATTTATAGTCCTTCAGAATTCAACTGATCCATTGTTTATTCTGAGTTTAATATGACTTAAGTAAAGTTAGTGCTGAAACGGCCTGAAACGGGGTGCTTGCGTGTGCATAATTTTTTTTCGAGCAAAGATGCTTGCAAAGCACATTCGGATCAATGATTTCAAAATCTCTTTTCTGGCACTTTGATTCGGGTACGATTCAACCTAAACAACGCTTTTGTATCATTAATGTATGATTACAGTCTACAGTGAGTCGGTTTCAAGCCTGATCAACACTTGAGCACAATTTCTTTTTGTTGTTTACAAGACGCCTACGGGCGATTACACGGGATGAATTGGTGTATGTACGTTTAACACTTACTTAGTGCACGTGGAAACGTATTCTCTCGTTGCGATTGAGCTAATAGAACTGATAGTTTGAGTCACAAACTGATAGCGCGACATATCCTTGCGTTACGCCGTTGTCGTCATACCGGAAATTGTCTTTCTAATATAATGTCACTCACGCCTGACCCGAGACAAACAGACTAAAAGCTTTCCTAATGAAGACTTCAAGAAAAATTGACAATCAAGCCTTTAATTCAGTTTGACAAAGTCTGGATTCTTCACATCGCGCGAAACACAATCTATTAGTGAAAACCTAATTTCTTCGCCGTGAACCGTCCAGTTTCCACCATTTAAACTGTCGGGTATTTCTTAGCACTTTTACTTTCGATTTAAATAATAGGCCTTATCACGGTTTTCGACGCCATTTTGACGGATAGGCAAACAGGCTTGAAATAACAGTGTTTGTATGGAAATCCGATGTCAAATAATTTTCATAAAACCTCGCTTCTGAAAAATTCATGAATTGGAAACTTTTGGCACTAGGAAAAGGATTTTAAGAACGAAATTGGAGGGATGTAGCTGTGCCAGGAAGCGTCCAGTCGTGTTTTGAACTTTCCATACATTTGTCTGTAAAGCGAACCAGCCGTGAACTGGTACTAACAATAGTTCGCGGGAAAAAATACAGAGAAATGTATGGAAAGTTCAAAACTCGACTGGACGCTTTCTGGCACAGCTACATCCCTCCAATTTTGTTCTTAAAATCCTTTTCCTAATGCCAAAAGTTTCCAATTCATGAATTTTTCAGAAGCGATGTTTTATGAAAATTATTTGACATCGGATTTCCACACAAACACTGTTATTTCAAGCCTGTTTGCCTACCCGTCAAAATGGCGTCGAAAACCGTGATAAGGTTTTGTAGGCATGAATCGCCGTTGTTGTACATACTGTTTAGATGACGGTCAATTTGTGCAGACAGACCTGACCTTTTTCTGTCAAATTGATCAGACTACATCAAGTGTTTCTGTCATCAGTCGTTTCTCTTTTCTGATTTTAAAGGGACTGAATATTTCCCAGGAACATGGTTGGCTACCGAAAGCTGATAAAGTGGCTGTACGCATCGATTCTGCTGGCTTTCCTTCAAGAAAAAACTGCGAACATATTTGGAGGTAATTTAGAATTGTTTCTTGCTTCCGGTCAATGCCACTTGCTTTTCGACCTTACCTGTCCTTAATCTTTATGTCACGAAAGACCAAAAAATTCAAAAAAGAAACCATTTAGAAAATGGCCGTTATTAATTTTTGAATATCAAACATCCTTAGACAATCCAATTACTTTGTGAAAAGTAACTGGAAGAGTCAAAATGAGTGACTTCTGGTACTGAGTGTTACCAGGCCTCGTACTTGTTATCCTTTATGGCCAAGGAAGGCACGGCGGGGACTGTCGTTAAACATCAGAAAGCACGAGATAGAGCCAAGAGGGTCCAGGATGAAGTTCTTGATACAATGATGGACACACATTCAACTTTTTCCCCTATATATATACACATCCAAGCTCATCGGAGTAACATAACGTATGCATTTTCTTGTGTACGTGTTGAAATCAACTCAGTTTGATTCATAGCAAATTAGGCAGGGCCTGCAGTAGACAGGCTATTGAGAAGCTGGCCAAATTTATTAACGCGAGCAGACGGGCAATTATAAAACTAACTATTAAATTGATTCATTTCAATACCAAAACGATCGATAATAGTGACTGCCAAATCTGCAAAAAAGTATGTTATGATTTAAGTATATAGTATCCAAAAGATATAATTTTTAAACTGATAGTTATAAATGCACTTTCCTGTTTATTTTGGTTGTTACAGCAGCCATTTGCAGCCCCCCATGCCTCCTGTTTACCAACACAACGAATATCATAGCCCTAGACTACAAAACGTCAGCAGCACATTCAGTAGTTTCTGGTTTAACTAGAGCTATTGCCATTGATGTACATTTTAATCTGGGGTATATATTTTGGAGCGACGTGCATGAACAAAATATCAAACGCTCTGGTATTGATGGATCGGGCGTGACAATTATCATCACGAACGTTGGTGTTTGTGATGGACTGGCAGTGGAATGGAGGACATCACAGTTATACTGGACTGATTTTACTTCCGATACGATATCAGTGTCAGACTTATCGGGCAATAACCAAAGAAGCTTGCTCTCCTTGGGGCTGGATAAACCTAGAGACATTGCTCTGGACCCTGACCACGGGTAAGCCAATTACCGTAATGACTTTTAAGTCGATGTTAAAAGATCGAATGGGTGCTATCGCAGTTATCGAACTTTTGCAGCTTAGGGTGAGACGTTTGCTTCTTTTTTTGATATAAAGAACATAATGTAAATAATGAACACTAAGAGAAACTGTTACACAAATTTACAACAATACCGACGCCGGTATGGCACGCCGTTTGTTTCAAAATTACTTTTGTATGTTGATTGGTATTTTTATATCGTCAATCTCATCATTCCGAATGTCACTTGATCATTGTGCTGTAATCGTTTACTTGTCTTTAGATCAATCGATTATTTTTCAATCGGTCAGCTGTGTTCACTCGATCAGTTTATAAGATGCGACGTTTCACTCGATTAGCTGTTCTTCCAATCTACATTTGATGGTCAAACGCAGAGAATCTGCCCTTTATAACCCTATTTATTTTGGCATTCTTGCAGAGTTTTTGAGCCCGAGTTCCCATCCTCTTCCCCTCTCGCGAGGCCATATGGTGACGTCACTTGACGTGACCATTTAATTATGTTATAATTCCCGAAAACTTGCCATCTTGGGCTTCTTCGTTCCTCTGAAATCTCGAAAAACTAGGAAGAACATTTATGTCATGTTTACGATCTAACTGAGTTAAACTGAAATGTAACGGTCTTTTAAGTACTACTGGCCGAGCATTGCGTCAAATAGTAGTGATAAAACTTGTTTATATCATTTGACAGAGTAATGATCTGGACTGAATTGGGTGACTCCCCCAAGATAGAAAAAGCAACGTTGAATGGAAATCAAAGAGTTGCTATAGTAACATCAAATCTTCATTGGCCGAATGGTATCGAACTTGACAGAGGGAACAAGCGTATTTATTGGGTGGATGGAGGCGTGGACAGAATAGAATCCATCGATTACAATGGCAACAACAGGGTGCTGCTTTCAAGGGTAACCGGTTTCCATCCATTTGGAGTGGCTATGATCTCTCCATTCTTGTTTGTCACTGATTGGGCTTTAACAACCCTGCTTCACCAACTGGACGCTCAAACTGGGTACTTTCTAAGAAACAATTTCATCGGGAGTGGCAGGCCAATGGGTATTGTGGCTTATGATAGCTCGAGGCAACCTCCAGGTATAGTGGTTTCAGGCGGTATCAACCCAGTTTATCTTAACTTATTGTCTAGGTAAACCTGTAATGTAGAAATAAGGAGTCACTTAAAACTCTTAAACTAAGTTCTCACCAGTGAACACTAAACACAATCCAGTGATGAGTGAGTGTGTTTTCTCTTTAAAGCATTGAGAAATAATTAACGATAATATTCACGAGCGCGCGTTGGATATGAGATGGGGGGTCATGAGATGATAGATAGCCAACGAGGCGCGTAGCGCCGAGTTGGCTATAATCATCTCATATCCAAAAAGCGCGAGTGAAATAATTGTTTTATCAAAAACAATCCGGAAATATTGCTAGATTGTGCTGTTTTCACCTTGCAAAAACAACCAGAAGACAATTTAATGGTCGCCTTTTCTCGGGCATGGTATAATGGCTGATATACCATGGGTGCTAGACCAATCAAATCCCTGGAATTTCATTATGCAATGATCCAGTTTTTAATAATACGTATTAATTAGTACTCTACAGAAGAAACATACTCCGTGCGTTAAAGCATTTTATATCCACATTTACCTACAACACATGACAAATGTCAAGCATTTATACTTAAAACTCCTTCTTGAAACAGCCATTAAGTCACAGAGCACTGTTCCTATATGAACAATCAAGTGTTTCTAGTTACTTTCCAGAAGAGTTTACCGAAATGCAGTTTCTTTTTCCAACAAAATATCCAGCAGCAACTAATTTTCTGTCTCTTTAAAAGTTTCAAATCAGTGTGCTGTAAACAATGGAGATGCAGCCATTTCTGTGTAGTGACGTCATCAGGTCACGTGTGTATGTGTCCTACTGGCTTTGCACTCAAGCAAGATGGAAGGACTTGTGAAGACAGTAAGTTCTTTTTATCTACTACATTTCATTCTCCTCATTTTCTTTTTTATATATTAATGTTTATCTATATCCGTTACCTAAAACATGACATTATATTGTTAAATGGGAAGTTTTGAAGAAGTCTGCTGTGCAATGATTTCTTTCTATTCTTACTCTGTGAGCTTAGTAAACTTTACGTTTGATACTTTTGATAATTGCTTTTACATAATGCGCGTGCCAAAAAGATTTAGGCATTTCTCCCAATTGGGGACACTTTAATAGCTGTAAAAGTTTCAAGGAAATTCGCTGTCGGTTTCTTTGTCCAAATTAGATTAGGACAGGCTCTCATTCGATGTTAAGATACCGAATTGTCCAAGGAAAACTTGAATGAGCCGATGCAAGTCAGACGATAAATTTTACATTCGTACAAAGATATAAAAGTTACATGATCCACCGAATAAATAAAAGCGAAAGCTGAGTTATCACTGAGGCAAATTGGCTATTTTGTTTATCTTATGTAAGCTAAATACACTTTCATTCATATTCATTCATTCATTCATTCATTCATTCATTCATTCATTCATTCATTCATTCATTCATTCATTCATTCATTCATTCATTCATTCATTCGTTAGTTCGTTCGTTCGTTCATTCATTAATTCATTCATTCATTCATTCATTCATTCATTCATTCATTCATTCATTCATTCATTCATTCATTCATTCATTCATTCATTCATTCATTCATTCATTCATTCATTCATTCATTCATTCACTACTCGTTGTGAGAGGGCGTCTACGCTAGCCTAAACATAAAAACCAATCCAAAATTTGGCTGGTGTTTTCAATGCAGGAGTAAACAGTTTCTTGCTATTCACTGATGCCGACGACAAGTCCACTAATATGATTTCACTGGACGTCAACTATTTCATCGCTAAAAAGTTCTTCAACCATCTTGGAAATCAACGCCCTATTGCTCTGGACTTTGACCCTGTTGAAGATCGCGTTTTTTGGACTGACGTGGAACAAGGTCTGATTATCAGCGCATTTTCTAATGCAACGTCGCTCAAGATCTTGTTTCGCTGTAACGTGAACGGACCCGACGGCTTAGCTATTGATAAAGTGGGTCGAAACATCTATTGGTCAGATACAGGAACTAACCGGATTGAAGTTGCTCGACTTGATGGAACGAAAAGAAAAGTGCTAATTAAGGATGGTCTTGATGAACCCAGAGCGATTGTACTTGATGAGAGGAATGGGTAAGTTAATCAAACAATAGTAGAGAAAACTAATTCTAATTCTATTCCTTCTTGGTTTTCTAAGTAATGATGAAAGCAGACCTGTTATGAGAACTTGCTAGCCATCTGACCCGAATAAAGAACCCACATGTTATGTTCAAGTATTTGTGCTTCATTTAGTTACAAACGTTATGTGCAACCACGAAACATCAAAGTGTTGAATATGTCGAAATGCAAAGTAACCAAAGAGCCTTACCTTCTCTTTTTTCCTTAGGCGGGATCCAAAATCTTCAGTTTGTTAATGAAATTATAATACAAACAGCGTCGTTCATAGTAGTTCTTGTATTTATAAGGTATATCTACTGGTGCTCGACCTCTTGTTATGTAGCTCTGAAAGTTCACTTTTTAGGACGATGAAGTTAAATAAGTTATGTTGTATATGCGCATTACGAGACTGAGGTCTTAGAGCAATATTATATTTTTCCGTGTTTGGTGTTTTCTTCTAGCCAGATTTGACGAATTTCAATTTTCCAGTGCTCTTACTGACATTAATGGGCTAATTCTCTTCATTTTTAATTCAGCACGATGTACTGGACTGACTGGGGATCCATTCCAAAGATCGAAAAGGCGGACATGGACGGCACATCAAGGAGAAGCATTGTAACTGGAAACCTTGGCTGGCCAAACGGACTCACTATTGACCAAACCACTAACCTCCTGTACTGGGCTGATGCTAAACTGGACAAGATAGAAGTCTCTGATCTCAATGGAGGCAACAGGCGGTTGATTCTGTCATCTGCAGCTGATATCCATCCGTTTGGGCTGACAGTGTATCAGGGCATGTTATACTGGACTGATTGGAATAACAAGAGTATCACACGTCTTGATTTGAGCAATGGAAACAGAGAGATGATTATTACAGGTCTTAAAAAGCCAATGGATATCCACTTGTATGATTCATCTGTCGCAATTTCAGGTACTTGTATATATATATATATATTTTTTCTCTTTGAAGAAAGATGCTAGTTTGCTATAACTGTGTCATATGGTTCGAAAAATCTTGTCCCATTTCAAAGCATGCAAGTGGTCACAACGTTTGTAGATGTACGTAGGAAGAATAATCAAACAAAACAAAAAAAGCACACACAAACATCAGTTGGTGGAATCGTTAATTATAACTTAATTTGGTCTTTCAACATCCTTCGTCCGGTCACGGCGGAGAGTTGACCCACGGCCAACAAAATGCACATAAAGGTTTATATCCCTTTTTATTGCATGTTTTTTAAGCAGAGAGGTATAAAACTGGAAACGATTTGAAATGGAGATTTTAGAACCATTTTATGGTCTGAACAGTAGCTAGTCACTGTGTCTCAGTCTAAAAAGTACAAGATCGTTAGGTTTTAAGTTTAACTATGGTACTTTTACTTCTGCTCATCAGGTTCTCCTCATCCTTGTGCTACTAACAATGGGCTTTGCAGTGATTTATGTCTACTTAAGCCAAATGGGGGGTACCAGTGCGCATGCCCGACAGGCATCGCACTCAAACCTGATGGGAAGACATGTGATTATGGTGAGTCAGTGCATGTCTAATTTAAAATGTCTTAAGACCTTGGCAGTCATTACTGCACTGTTAAACTCTTAACATGAATTAGATTAAACAACTCCACTGTGGCTTGAGGGTAAAAAATTTTGTTTGTTTGTTTATTTTTTTTTTACTGTTGTTAAAAAGGGGGGAGGACTACATGCATTCGTTTTTCTCTAGGTGCGCTATACCGAAAAAAATGGTCTCATCGCATCATTCAAGTATTGTAATTCCTAGGCCACACAAAAATAGCCAGGCATTAAAATTGGAAAATTATATTCAGAGTAAACAAAAATATTTCAGAAATTGATGCAGGGGATAGCCCATTCCCCTGAGCGACCGCTCAAAATGCCAGAAAGCGTGGTTACCCTGAAGAGGTGGTTGGCAAGGCTTAAGGGGACTTACCTGATCGATACTCCATCCATTTGACATTAAAGTACCCAGAAGAGAACTTTTTCAGGGGACAGAAAATGTTATTCCGTGAGGTTAGCTCTCTTTGGCCGGAATGAACATTAACAATTTCGGTTTCAATTTTGTTTATGTTCCAGATGAATTCTACCGCAAGAGCTCAGACCAGTACTTGCTCTTTGCTGAAGCGAATACTGCAGAAATTTACAAGGTTTCTCTGGCTGTACCAGGCACTCCATGTAAACCACTGGAGATAAGAAACAACATCTCAAGACCAGTTGCCATTGATTACGATCCAGTGGAGGGTAAAGTGTACTGGACTGACGTGACCTTGAAGCAAATAAGCAGAGCATATCCCAATGGCTCGGGTCTTGAAGTCATCGCAAAAGACAATGTGGAGACTCCTGATGGATTGGCAGTCGATTGGATTGGGAGGAATCTGTATTGGACTGATGCCGGTACTAATAAAACTGAAGTATCGCGATTGGACGGATCATTTCGGACGAGCCTTGTCACAGCAAACGTTGAGTTACCGAGAGCTATAATCCTCGATATCGAGGCAAGGTAATCATGGTTCATTTATTTTACACTATTTATACAACAATGACAAAGAAAGAAAAGTATTACAACAGATGATTACAAGATAAAAATAAATACAGTATAAATTATAAAATGTGTGTGGTGGTCAAAGTCAGGCAAAGGCTTTCTAGTTGACCACCACCTAGTTTTAAGTAAACAAGGAAACGAAAATGAGCTGAAAATCGCATTTTCATTTTAAGCATTGTTGTTGGTTTCATTGATGTTTAGGCACAATGAGAAAACGTTTGTTTTCGCAGTTCACTTGGAATTAAAAGACATTTAGAATGTAAATCAAGACATTGAATAATAATCAACTAATCAAAGACAACTGTCATGCCGGATATCATATCTGTATTCACGTAAATGATCTGATTGATCAAAAGATACTAATGATGATGACACTTGAAAAATCGCAATCAGTGCACGCAAGAGAGGATGAGCTAGGTGTATGCAAGTGATCATAGTTTACACCAATACTGAGTGACCTAATATTTTTCAACTAACTCCGTCTGTATATCTTTGACCGTTTTGTCTCCAAGATTTACGCAAGTACGTAAATCTTTGGATGAGAATGTGTACATCTTTAGCCTGGTGAATAAATGGTAGAAGAATATTTTTCAGTGACATAATTTATGCATACTGGTGAATAGACAATCCGAGATGCCCCAACAGAAGTCGCCGCGACTAATTGAAGCAACTTCCAATTACTAGTTCGAATGTTTTTCCACTCAGTTAGCTATAGGAGACTCTTGCGAGCCAGGCCATCAAACTAGGTTCATGTACCACTCAATGTATGACTCATCGATATTTAAATCCTTGCAGTGTGCAGGATGTTTGTCTCACGAACATATGTATATACTGCAAAACTATATAGTATAGCATGCCTTAAGCCAAATGATAAGTGGTAACAGAAAATTTCTAATTGAATTCTGTAGATATCTCAGTTATCATACTGGCTTTATCTCAGTAGTATTTCCTAAATTTTAGAAAAATGTATTGGAGCGATTGGGGATCCTCGCCGAAGATTGAACAAGCCAACATGGACGGCACAGCCAGAACAATACTTGTTAGTTCAGGGCTGGCATGGGTTAACTCCCTAGCACTAGATTTCAAAAACAAGTTGCTATATTGGTGCGATGCACAGCTCGATAAGATCGAAAGAGTCGACCTCCAGGGCAACAACCGTGTTCTTATACTGAATTTGACATCAGCCACTTATCATCATCCATTTGGTCTGGCCTTGTATGAAGACGCGCTGTTCTGGTCAGACTGGAGTACAAGGAGTATCCACAAGTATAACATGACGTCTTCAACCAGTGAAGTGCTGGTCCGCGGAATGAGACGCCCAATGGAAATTCACATTTACGACTCCAGGATAATCGCTACTGGTAAGTGCGTCTTAAATTAACCCTTCTTTTCAAAACCTAATAAAAAATGTTCATTTTGTGATAAAAAATAAAAGCTGTACTGCTGGGAAATTGTAGACAAACATCTTGAAGATTTCTGGGTAGAGTAGAAGGCAGAATCCAGGCTATGCTCTTCATGCAATTCCTGTCCTCTAAGCATTTTTACAGTCTCCCAAAATTTCTCCCATTGGTTTATGTTTGTTCAGGTTATATGTTAACAACGGAACTCACTAGGTTTACGAACATAGGGATCAGTGCATAAGTTTATGAAATGCATGTAAATGAAAATCATTTATTGATCAAGTCGCAGCGACACAACATTCGAGGAGAATATAGGAGAATCTGGGATATATTAGAATACGTTTTCGACGTAAAAAGTGCCTTGAGTGTAATAATAAACAAAAATGCCTAAGCATTGTGAGCCTGTGTCACTTGTTACACGTTTAGCAGTCTTCAACCAAACATGTCCGTGCTCGTTTATCTTTTGTCTCTCTATCGTTTTACACTATAAGTCCTCATTTAGATAAAAAGGAATCAGCCTTCCCAACTACACACCTATTCACTCTACCAGTTTCAGGATCCACCAGCTGTTCAAACTTAAACGGAGGATGCAGTCACATTTGCCTTCCAAACCCAGCTGGCCATCGGTGCTTTTGTCCAGAGGGAGTACAACTGAAACCTGGTGACCAGTTTACCTGCCAAGGAGGTAATACTTGAGCCTTCGTAAAATTAAAATAACAATGGAGAAAACTGAATTCCAAATACGTCGATCGTTGCCTTTGTTTTACGAGCCATCAATTTTTAGCTAATCTTTTATATCCGTTTGTCAAATGTTGCCGGGTCTTTAATTTCATCTCAGCGATTTTTCGATATCCAAGCAACCGGCTCCTCACCCCAAAACATGACGTTCACTGATTATGTCTTAAGCAGAAACGAAATCCATTTTGGATTGTTTTATTTTTCCGTATGCTGGTTTGGCTTATTTAACGTCCCTTGAAGCCAAAGTTTTTTTTTTCCTTTTCCAGTGGTGTAAATACTGATAATGTCCATTTATTGTGGGCCAGTAATTAACATAGTTCCTTGTAGTCATTATTATTTTTCATTTTTCTCCACTAAATAGTAAACCGCTGCCCTCAGCTGTCTGCACCTTCCCATGGGGATTTAAGGCCGTGCTCCAATCTACCGGGACAAATCTGTCACTTGTCATGTGACAAGGGATACTTATTGAGCGGAGCAAGCCAAAGGACATGTAAAACCGATGGAACTTGGACTGGACTACAAACACAGTGTACAGGTGAGCTGCTGTTTTAACAGGGGCCTGAATGGCATGCAAATTAAAGCGAAAGGCAACGAAGAGTTAACGAAAAATTAAAGGCAGTTCGCTTCCTCTAGAACCGGCACGCTATATAAAAGCTCTGACTGTCCTGGATGTTAGTTCAAAAGGTTTTATTAAGAAAGCTAGAAGGAATAATGCCCACATGAAATGCCATGTCAATGATATCGTTTCCGGCACCGTTAGGATGTGCAATTCAGATCAGACAAACAAATAAAAAAAACCAACAGCAAACTTGTGAACAAAACACATTAAAAATCTGGAAAGAAAAGAATAAACTAAACAGGTCAAGTCTAGGTGATATGAATGAGTTTTCAGAACTAACTAATGGCTAATCTGACGGCCACATTTAATACTCTTTGCAAAAGTCGCAATAGTTACTGTGGCCAAACACCAAGTCATATATCAAAAAATATGCATCCATTCATTAAGTAACAATCGTGTTAGCCAAGTGATTTCGTAGTTCTAACAAAGAACTAACCATTGAACGCAGAAGTAATGATTATCAATTACTAATTTAATTTGTATATCAAAATATACTGAGTAACTGAAACTCTCCTACAGCTGTCACGTGTTCAGCCCTACCTGAACCATCCAATGGCGTCCGTCACGGCTGCACAGGGACAATAACGGAAACTTACAACACGGTTTGTCTGTTTTCCTGTTTTCCCGGATTTTACGGTATTGGCTCTTCAACAAAAAGATGTCTCGAAAATGGAACCTGGAGTGGCCAAGATTTCAGTTGCCAAGGTAATTATTAGCTATCACGAGACCCTGGAGAAGTAACAGCAGTCACTGGGATGTACTTTACAGAGGGAGTTAATGCTGAGTGACCGAAACTCTCCTCCAATACTTTTTCTGTCTTCCAAAGTTCTACTCGCATTGTAACTGGTCTCATTTCTACACGTTATATTAATTTTAAAATATCTAAAGCGAATGATACACGGTTCAACATCGTTTAACTTTTGTTGATCAACAAATGTTGAACATTGTTGCGACTTGTCGACTTTTTGCGGCAACTTGTTGAACGGAAAAGAGCCAAGCTCTGTTTTCGTTCAACAACTTTCAACATGTTGAACGGCATATGTCAACGTTAAACATCACATGATACACTGTTCAACATTTGTTGAACAGGAGCTGCAACATTTGTTACTCAACGTATGTTGAACCGTGTGTCATTGGCTTAAGTATATGGAAGGGAAAGGGGCAGTTATAACTCTATAGAATATCAAAAAAATGGTTTTTTTTGTTCTTTATATTGTATTATGATAACTGTGAAACTTCTTGTTATTCCTTGTCTTTGAAATCAAGCCAGGTAACTTTAAGATCCTAAATTTATATAATGACCCTCCTTAATTTTGAAATATAATTCAGAAAGATTTGTTTTGATCGCGTTTCAGCTATCTTCTGCCCTTCTTTAACGACCCCACCAAAAGCAATACTAATGACCCCTTCATGTACCGATGTTTACGGCTCAAGTTGCTCGTATTCCTGTCAAACCGGATATACCAGCTCATCTGGAAACGTCACAAGAACATGCTTGTCGTCTGGACAATGGAGTGGAAACGACATACACTGCACAGGTAATCTCACGCAAAACCTGTTTTATTACGTCGCTGCACTCCATATCAGCACGATCTCTCCATATACGTATATCCTGTTTTCCCAGAGTTTCAGGGGTATATGTGTCTAAGGAAAGCCGAAGGTGTATCAGTTTTTTCTTCTTTCCGTTCGATTTTTTTTTTCGGTGGCTTGTCGTGTGTTGTATAAATCTGGCTCAGCACATTCTAGGGCGTCTTTTAAGTGTACTGAAACATTGTATTTGTAAACAGAATGTCTGATTTTTTCATCCCGATAAAGTTTGTAACAATTGAAAGATTTGGAAACGACAGACTCAAGTTCACCTTCGCTGGTCAATATTTTTGTAACCAGCAGTCAAGTTTGACTGAGTAAAAGCTAAGATTAGACCGGTTAGAAAAGTTTATGTAATTGCCATATAATCTGACAGTTAATCCATATGTCAGTGTAATTAATAGAAAGTTTTTTGGTAGCACTTAAGGAGGGGCCTTCAATTACCATATGATGGTAGGGTATTTGAGCACCTTTTCAACACATAGCAGAGGGGAGATTTCGACGACAATGTTATTCTAACAAATTTGGATATGTCTGGGTGTTACTGGGGGAAAAGGGCAAGATCAGCTAGGTGAGCTTTCCACTTGATAAAAGGGTTATTTCTCTTTGTAAACTTAGTTTTTTTTTTTAATTTAGATTCTCAGCCGCCATCATTTGGTGTATCGTGTCCCAGGAGTCCACTACTAGCATATGCTGAACGAGACAAGTTTACAGCTTTAGTGAACTGGACCGAGCCTGTTGCTACTGACAACTCAGGAGTTGCACCTAATGTGACGTCAAACTACCAATCACCTCAAAGATTCAGTCAAGGAACTCACGTGATCACATACGCTGCTGTGGACCAATCAGGAAACAAGGCTACTTGTACATTTACAGTTAAAGTGAGAGGTAATAGAGGATTAGCATCAATATGTAGTTACACTCTGCAATGATGATCATACGATGATTCTTTTGGGGGATCATGTATGATTATCAAAGAGTTGAAAATGTTTGTTTATTATATACTTAATACAGTACTTGTTTAAATTACTTTTTCCATAAAAACATTGGTACTTTAAACTGTAAGGGCAAATATATTAGTTAGCCGAAGAGTTTAAGAAAACGTTAGTTCCCTCGAAATGTCGCATATCAAAAGCATAATGGGACAACTTTACTAGCAATGGATTGTAACCCTGTATAGAGAAACAGTCTTTTCAATGAGGAATGACTTCTTGTCAGTTTGAGTAACTAGTGATGAGAGTGTATACATCTAAAGTGACTGCTTAATGAATTATTATTTTTCTTTTGTTCTTTTCCTTCTTCCTCTCCTCACCAGTGATCAATTGCACATCGCTTATGATAGTTCCTAGTGGCCCTTTGCGCATGAGCAGCTGTGGTAATCATTACGGTGCAACCTGTAAGTTTTCTTGTGTGATTGGTCATCGCTTGAATGGCTCCTCATCGGTCACGTGCGTTGCCCGTGGGAGCAAACCTCCAGGATTCTGGGATAATCCAGTGCCAGTTTGCCAAGGTTAGGATATAATTAACTTGGACAAAAGTTGATTCTTTAATGGCAGAAATTAACTTACAGGGAGTGAATACATCAAACAAACATGTAACTGTTCCTCCTTGAAAAGAGTGAATTTTGTTAATTGTTCTAATGCGAGTATATTCTATTGATTTCTGGCCGTTGGGTGTCACTTTGTGATGACCTAGTGGATTACTTTTCCACTTCAACGTCACATCATTATTTGACCGCCGACCGGTTGGCTCAGTTGGTTGAGCAGCGGACTACCGTGCGGGAGGTTGTGGGTTCAAACCCCAGCCGGACCAACACTCATGGTCTTAAAATAACTGAGGAGAAAGTGCTGCCTTTGTAATGACATCTGCAAATGGTTAGGCTATCTAGTCTTCTCGGATAAGGACGATAAACCGTAGGCCCCGTCTCACAGCACTTCAATGTTCATAACCCTGTTGGACGTTAAAGAACCCACACACTAATCGAAAAGAGTAGGGCATGGAGTTCCCGGTGTGCTGGTCTGGTCTTTGTGCTATTTCATGATTAGTAGTAGGAGGAGTCTTGTTATTGGAACTTATCGTTCTGTGAGTTCTCTCCTGTGAGAGGTTCTCCTCTGGCGAAGTTTATAAAAATAAAAAAATAAACATTTCGTTAGGTTTCCTGGGCCTACGTTCATCGGTATGTAGCCTAAAACTGCGAAAGTAGAAATCATCTGAACAATAGTTAGAGGGGTGATCCAATAATTTTCGATTGGAGGGGTCCAAACATCCCTTTCCCCACAGCACAGTACCTAGACACGAACGAAAGTGACTCTCACGGTGTATTAGTACATTAGTAATTTTTTAAAACACGAGCAGCAGTGTTTTATCTGGATTTAAAACCACGAGGCGTAGCCGAGTGGTTTTAGACCTGATAAAACACGTGGTGCGAGCATTTTGAACGGCTTCAAAAACATTCCTGGAAAAGCGTGTATCAAGAGAGTTCATAACAATAATGCTTTTGTGAACGTTTAATTTAGCATACGAGAAAAACATTAAACACCGCATACTAATAAGGAGGAGGTTTTATCAGGTGTTAAAACCTCTGTACGTGATGTTTTATCGACCATTTGATAGGTCAATGGGCTTATGAATTATTAATATTTCTGAAATCAGTCTCATGCCCATTTTATTTACAGCTATTAGATGTCCATCTCTCCCCGCTCCACCAAATGGACATAACATTGGTTGTTCTGATCCACACTTCGAACACTATGGTACAATATGCAGTTTCTCTTGCAATGCTGGTTACATTTTCACTGGCTCGTCAAGGCGGCAGTGCCTGGAAAACGAGACCTGGAGTGGACTCGCAGCATCTTGTCGAGGTTAGGAATACGCTTACATTTCTAACAATTGTAGAAGGTGCTGTAATTTACAAATTCAAACCATCCTTTGTGTCTTCAGAATCGAGGGAACAGCAGGGCACCTACGCCGAATGTTAGCGCCGATTTGAAAGTTTATTTAAGTATTTTCACATCCATTTAGCTTAATAGTGTAGCATGTTAAGGGTATTCCTTAGAAGAGAAATTTAATTGAAGTAGCTGAAATAGCCCAAATTCTCAGAATAAACGTACCCACAGATCAGATAAAAAAATTATTGTTTTTGTTTCTCCTCAGCTAGTGGTCGGTTAAGCTAGTGACTGCCTCACTTATTCTACTGGGTTCAAAAGAGGATAAGAACTTGAAGCCCCGCAAACAAAACAAAATAACTCTACCGTGCTTTAAGTCCAAACTCAGAGATAAAAACGTTTAGAGGTTGGTTTAACATTAAACCGATATCCATCCTCGAAAGACCCATTGGTAAATAGTGGGGGTGAGAGAAAGTCAGAACGAGGGGGGGGGGGGGGGGGGGATAATATTTCCCATTAACTTTTCGGCTCCAAAATTTTTCCGGCCGTTTGGGGTTTCCCTCGCCCCGACTATGTGCTTCTGAGTTTCCGAGAATGATAAAATGGTAAAATGTTCCAATTTTCTGTTTCTGTTACACACAGTTATCAACTGCACCGCTCTTGCTCCTCCTCCCAATGCCATTGTAACTCCTTCCTCGTGTCTATCGAGAAGCACTTATGGGCAGACCTGCAGGTTTAGCTGCCAAAAGACAGGATATGTTCTGGAGGGTACCAAAATCAAGGTTTGTAGCAATGATGGCCAATGGACTGGGAATAATGACACGAAATGCAGAGGTAAGTAACAAGAATGTAGATGGAGGATGTTACTAAAAGTTGTAAGCACAAACACAGTTTCGTATGGGGACCTTGTCTCCAGCACTTGACTTAGTATGAAATTAGAACTACTGATAACCTAAACCCATTTAAATCTATACTGAAAACTTTTTTTCTATTAGTATATGATTATATTATAGTTTATATTTCTTGCGTGAAGCGCTCTAGAAATAATAAATTAATGCCGTTAACAGGGAGGAATCGGCAGAAAATAAAAAAAAAGAAAGCAGGGAAAGGAACCTTTAGCAAATGGCGAGGGATGTAAACTTGCAAAACAACAGCAAGGACAACAATTAAAGAACGATCCCAGTTGGGATCAAACAAGCTAAGTTTAGTCCGACACAACTAACACTACTCTTTTGTTTGCAGATAATACCCCTCCTTCGTTCAACAGCACGTGTCCTAGAAACATGATATTTTATGTTCCTAAATGTTCGTCCAATGCGCTTGTCTCATGGAATGAGCCAATAGGCACTGATAACTCTGGTCACGTGACTATCAGCTACCCTGCAGTGCGCCCTCCCACCAACTTAACTACTGGTCTATACAGTGTTCATTATTTATCGAGAGATGACGAAGGAAACACAGCAAACTGCAGCTTCATCGTGTTTGTCGCAAGTATGATATGTCCAACACGTTAAACTATCGCTTTTATATTAAAGTAATTGGAATTTAGCCCGTAACCTTTAGCAAAGACTAATTGTACTTGTTAAAATAACGGCCATTTAGCTTTCCCGTAGTAACAGCCTCGAAATCTCGTAAAAATAGATTGAGTAAGCAGAACAGCATGCAATATTTGAGTTATACAGATTACAGTAACACATATTGTATCCACAGGAAAGTCTTGCCCAGCCCTCCAGCCTCCAGTCGACGGTGTCATAACCTCACTGTCATGTGGATGGTCATTTGGTTCCCAGGCCTCTATCTCTTGTAACCAAGGATACAGACAGGTTGGGTCACGTGTGCGTTCCTGTGAAGAAAGTGGAAGATGGTCAGGCAACACAACTACATGTACCAGTAAGAAAACAAGAACTGGAATATCTTTTTTTATGGGGGCAGTTGCATTTGAATTTCTTTGTTCCCACAATTGCAAAGGAAATTAAAAATACACCAGGCGTTAACATACAGGCGTTAACTTTGTTCATTTGAAGTACTCCTAGTAATTCCAAAAGGTGACAGATATGATGGATGATGATTTACACGTGAAGAGACAACGTAAATGACTTTTGAAGCTTTATCCTTCACACAAAACAAGAAACCCTTCTGTACTCCTCTCTTTCCATCCAGACTTCCCATCGAGTACGTCCATTCAATAATTAACAACGATCCCTAGAAAAGTGATAGAAAAGTGTTAAATAAAGTGGCTGGTAATATAGAGTGATTTTTCGAATAAGCGTTTGCTTTGGTTTTGATTTACTACACTTAATGACCGGTTAGCAAAACTTGCACTGGCTCTTTCGAAATACAGTATAAGAAGCAAAGCTGAAACCAATCCTGCCGCAGCTCGCACGCGTATTCCCGCGCTTAGTGCTGTACATGCATTTGCTTTGAATTCTGATTGTTTTATTGCACTGTTTGCGTCATTTGGATCAGAGTAATTACTTTAGTTTTGGTTCTACGGAACTCTACTGAAAACTGCTCTATTTTTCGATTTGTTTTAGTTGTCAAGTGTCCACCCATCAAGGATCCACCTCATGGAATGGTTTATCCTACTCAGTGCAAAATTCCACTCGGTGTAAATTATAAGACATATTGTTTTTTCATGTGCGATACCTCCAATTCTTATCGACTGGAAGGTCCCTCAAGCGTATCCTGCCTTGAAAATGGTTCTTGGAGTGCAGACGTTAGTCAAGTGATCTGCAGAGGTATGTGTGGGGTTCAGTTTTACTATTCAATAATTCTAATCGTGCGATTCACCACGGTGTCGAATTGTGCCAACACACGACTGAACACATCGAAACAATTTGTTACAAAAAAAAATCAAATTATCCTAGCTTTAAGCTTTTCAGAGTTGAAATATTTCTGTCAATGTTTTTCTGCTTTTTGGTCATTTTATGTAATGTAACATAATTGATATTCTATCAAAAGGTATGAGCATTAATTGATCTCTTTTTTTCTATGTATAGGTTAGGATGGTGAATGATATTCAGGTCTTCCCCCCCCCCCCCCCTCCCCTGATTTCCTTACTATGGTGTGAAATGAGAAATTTTGCTTAAACCCCTGTGTAGATCAATCGCAGGCAAAAAATTAAGAATACCATTAAGGACAGTCCATTCAGTTTGTTGGAGTTCAGAATGGGTTTCAATTTACCCATACAAACGTCCCAGACGTATTTTACCTCTTTCTTGTAAAATGATACCTGCTTATTGCCGTGAAAGAGCTGTCAAGCTGTAATCTAGTAATAGTGAGAATGGACTGTTAAAAAATGAGTAACCATTGCTGTCCGATACCTTCCCTTCCCTCCAAGGATTCGGTGAGCCGGCTTTGCATTAATTTTTTTACCTCTCTTTCTCAACAGACATCCAACCTCCTAACATTCCATGTCCAGCTAACATGGACGTTCCTACAGATTCAGGTGAATCGTATGCAAATGTTACGTGGAAGGTTCCAAGTCCAACTGATAACTCTGACGATCCCTTGAACATCACTGGCTTGATACCTCCACAACAGTTGAAGGTCGGTCGAACACACATCAGATATGAAGTCAAAGACTCAGCTGGGCTCAGGAGTAGTTGTGTATTCTCCATTCACGTCAAAGGTATAGCTGTCTAAATTTGTAGTTACTGTAATTAACCGCCTCTGTTGTGATCGATAATCCTCAAGAACTGCAACCAAATCCTGCGGTCTATTAGACGGTGTTCACGTCTTGTTTACGTTCACAATGTTCTGTTAAATAAGGTAGCCTGTACATGTCACCATTGAGAATGCGTCTTCAAGAAAAAGTATTAACCTTATTAGGCCGTAAATTCGCTTGAATTGCATGTGACGTCACGGCGGCCATGTTGGTGGACAGGACAATAAGATTTTCTCTTTTGGGAGTTAACTTGCATTTTTAAGCAAACTATGTGAGCAAATTTTCTTTTGTTTTGTCCACCAATGACATAGCGGCAATGCAAACCACGTATTTAAACAAGTGTACTCATACGACATTGTACAAAAATGCAAAAAAAAAAAAACTCGCAAAAAATGGGTCAATCAAGAACGAACGGAAAATGAAAATAAAATGCAATTATATTCAGCAACATAAATCTAACTAAAGCGACATTTTTCTTAAGTTTTTGTGAGACCCTCCTTTTACAACTATGTAACTTAAACAAGTAACTTTATTTGTGTTCTAGGTTCGATGCCCGGAGTTGACGCCATATGTGGCTTGACTTTGTTGTTGGTTCTCGCCTCTGCCCCGAGGGTTTTTCCCCGGGTCCAATTCGACCTGGAACGTGCAGTCGCCTTTGAACGAGTTCCACATTTACAGTCATATCTTTTTTTTTTTTCTTTTTTCATTTACAAGGAACTACTGATGAATATTGGGGAAATGAAGGCAGACTGTGTTAACTTTTAATTAATGAGTGCTGAACATCATTTATCTTCAACAGATGTTGAGCCTCCCAAGATCGCCTCCTGTCCTGATGATATCAAGATCATTTCTCCAGCTAGGTGGTACAAGCTGATGCTTCCAGCAGTCACAGTCACGGACAATGTGGGAGTACATCTGTTCACGACAAACGCTGTTAATGGTAGTGAGGTCACGTGGGGAGAATACAACATTACTTACACTGCTAAAGATAAGGCGGGAAATGCGGCATACTGCAGGTTCCTTATAACAGTAGCTGGTATGTATGTATTATATGCTTATCTGGAAAATAAGAAGCCCGTTATCGCCCAGGAGGTCCGAGTACAAGCACGCTCTCGATTGTTATAGCATATGCATATTAAAGTAATCTGTCAGTGGGAAATTTAGCTTCCAGGGAATGACGGTCACTTTTAATATATATCCGGTCCTTTCTGGAAAAGACCAAGAAGGGGTGTACACTTTTTTCTCAACAATCTTTTTTTATAAGATCGTTGAGGCTGAAATTGACCTAGAATTTACAGAACATGCTATGCTATTTTCAGAACTTTGATACTAAGTAACGTTTTAGGCTCGTAACATAAAAAAATAAAAATAAAAAGAAGAACACCCAGTTTCGGTTCAGCGAAAGATAAGGCTTGCTGCCAGGAAAATATAAAGCTATGGTTTATCTTTGAGTTATAAGATAGCGCTAGCATTGCAACTTGTTGATTTTCATATGGGAAAGGTTAAGGGGCACACCTCAAGGGATGACTCTCCGTATGCAGCTTTATCGAGTATAACCTAACCTACCCCCCCCCCCTCCCCCCCCCGTTCTCCAATGCTGCTTCTTAGCAACTGTTTCTTTCTTTTAATGGCCTTGGCCTACCCACGAGTCTCCTGTAGCAAATTGGTAGAGCATCCGAACTAATAATCAGAAGGTCTTAGGTTCGACTCCTGATAGGAGCTCTCGGATTTTTGTTCCGAGTATGCCTGTGTCACTAACTAAATAATACATTATTCTCATGTTTCTTCCTTCTATTCAGATCCTCCGTGTGCGGAGTTTAAAGCACCAAAGAATGGAGCCAAAGCGTGCGAGACGTGGCTGGCTGGAATGATTTGCACAGTACACTGTAATGAAGGATACGGATTTGCTGAACATCAACCGCCTACGTACCAGTGCAGCCCTACAACCGGGAAGTGGTTTAATTTCCACGTCCCAGGGGGAGTTAAAAACCTTGTTGTTCTTGACTGCTCAAGTAAGGACATTTATTAGAACCATTTTTGAACTAGTTTGAAAAGGTGCGCTACCCGAGGTTTATTTGACCTGATCAACGACTTCCACAGTAATGTAACTTATGCCATAAAGTGACAAAAGTACTCGCATTTTCATTCTGTTGACGTTGTGTTTGCTAAGTTCTTTGATTCAATAAAAAAAAATGTACATTATCAGTTTCCACAACGCAATTGAAAACTAGCTGAGCAACGACCCTTTCGTCACTACCACCGAATGCTTAAGTTAAGGACCTTTCCTAAAAAACTTAGCGTGGTTTTGAGAGCATTAATTGTACCTGCGAGAATATGCACTGCAAACTAAGCTCCTTCATAAGAGGCCGAGAAACAAGCTATTATTTTTTATTTTTATTTTGTTACATTTGTAAAGACATAAATTACACTACACGGCTTACAATACTTTGCTTACAATACTTAACTTACAATGAACTTTGTCTACAGCTAACAATACTTTACGTCTGTTACCAAAAGCTATCTACTACTTACAAAATTATGAAGAGATTTTTTCCTAGTTATTCATTTATTCATTTACTTTTTTTTCCTTTTCCTTTCCTGTGTCTATACAATTCTTTTGTTTAGCAAAAAAAAAAAAAAAAAAACAGATGAGATGACTTTTTTTTTCCCAACAGTTTCAGTTCAGAAAACGCTCTCTTTTCTTTATAGAAACACACAAACCAAAAGGAATTTTACTGAATGGGAAGTATCACTACCTAACTGGCAACTGCGGCACAGAAGAAGTAAACAAACAGATCGCTGGTAACTTCATTGAGCTTTTAATGAGGACCTCTCTTGGAAGGGCGGGAGCTTGTGATGGTCACCCAGACTGTACGATTGGGAACGTCAAGGTCGAATGCGGAGAAAAAACAGAGGCTCGTAAAAGGAGAGATATAAATGAGGAAAACCAAAGTATTAAAATTCCTTTGACTGTCATTTTCACAATAAAAGTTCCACTTCCTAACAACACCAACGAATCGGATTTCAACCGGACTTCTCTACAAATATCAAATGACATCATGTCGGCTTTGAACAAGGAGGACATGACTCTAAATGTTAGTGGAACTGTGTTAGTAAAAGACACATCAAGACCTGTAGAAGTTTCCGCCATGCGTCTTATCTGCGATGAGGGACAAGTGGAAAATGGGCGCAAATGTGGTAAGCAGTATTTAATAAAAATATTTAATTGCTGCCAAGCTTAATGTATTGCTGCAGACTGTTATTACCAACATGCCCGTAAAACTGTTGTCGATCCAGCCGATATAGCAGCCTTGTCCCCAGTCATCCTCAGGTCGCCGAGAGATGTGAGGTCACTCGTTCACAAGTTCGGTTTCTTCGAATAGTTTGTTGAGGAATGAAAACGAGGCTGTTCATGGCCTAAACAACCCCACTAACCAACAACCAAGAAGTCTTTAAAAAATAGAAATATCAGACAATAAGCTGACGACAAGCCTTTCTTATCCACTTGACTCCGGAGGACGAACTTACATTCTTCCCCTATCCTTGATTAGCCCTTACAGAGATCAGCATCAAATTTCTCCTTGTAATATCAATACTTATTCAACCCCTGAGATCATGAGAATTAAGCTTATGATCACCCAAGGTTAACTTTCGTGGTATATTTTAATAACTTCTGCCTGAAAAGTATGGGGACAAGATATGAGAATTTGTTCCTTGATATTAGGGGTTGAAGGGTTATAAAGAGAGACTCAGTGTGATCTATAAAGGAGAACTGATAAAGGATTACAGTTTCAAATGTTATTAATCATCCTTCTTTTTTTTTCCAATTAACTAGTCAACTGTCCTGTTGGTTACTTCTTTAATGGTACCAGATGCCAGCCATGCGCAGTAGACCAATACCAGGATCAAGAAGCCCAGACCTCCTGCATTCTTTGTCCATCCGGGACTTCAACCTCTGGACAGCAAGGATCAAAACAACGGCAGGACTGCCAAGGTCAACTTTATTTTGAATCGATAATTTGATTTGTGGCTCTCGTCACAATTTCTTCGGCCCCCTCCTTCTGGATTTTCTCTGTCCGCCCCTCGGCTCCAAGTAGTGAAGATTGAAGATTTTGGTCGTCTTCCACGGCACTAATTCGTTACACCCGGATATTACCAGTCTCCTGAAACTTTTTTATCTTAGGTTTCCACTGTGATTTTGCTGCATATCAAAGCTTGAGTGTAATACCAACATATTTCCTCCAAGAATCTCAAGTTATCTGTGTCATGTGGAAGTGTATTTTTTCCTTTTTCCTTTAGATCTTCCAAGTGAGCCAAGCCAAGGACTGTCCACGACGACGCTTGTTTTAATTATTGTTATAGCAGTTCTCGCTGTTCTTTTAATGGCTGTGGTCATTTGGTGTGCATGGAAACGTTGTCGGTAAGTGTGAAGTAATAGATCAAACACGAGGAAAAGTGTTGTCTCCGATTTCTAAACACCGAGAAGTAGGTTGGAAAAACGAGGCGGAGCCGAGTTTTTTTTTTTTCAACCAACTTCGAGGTGTTTGGAAATAGGAGGAAACACCGGGCTTTCGAGTGTTTGATATAGCTTCTCAAACTACTGATAATTCTTGGAGAAATTCGAAGCAAAAGTTCACAAAATTTTATGATAATTAAGATCGCATTTCCAAACCTCCTTCACGGTAGTGACTTCCTTTGTTTTCTCTTCATGAATTCTTAATGAGTTTGAGAATGTTTGGTAGGAAACTCATATAGTGATACAACCAATAATCCATAACCATCCACACTTCTTATAGACCCCATCACTCACCGTTCAATTTTTCAACCAATTTTCAATAAGTACGTTCTTGGAGACCTACGGCCTCGTGGGCTAAGTATCAGGCGTTTTCGCAGGATAATTGTTAAATATAGTCAAGAGAAAAATTACCAATATTTCCTGACCCTGAATAATTGTTTTTGTATAAGCAAGATATGGCGCAATCTTCGACCAATGAGATCAATGGAATCTCTATAATCATCTGAGTAATTTTACTAATTAACAATTATTCCCCGAAGGCGAAGTAAATATTGGTGAATATTCCCCGAGACGAATTCGAGGAGAAAATCCACTAATGTTTTCTGACCTTGAGGCGAATTATACAATTGGTGATTAACCTACGGTAATGCATAAGCATGAGAATCTTTAAGGAATGTTCCCAAGCGTACTTCTAACTTACCGCACAGTTCTAGTTGCGGTGTATTTAACAATTATTCCACAAGAGCGCCTTGGGTATGACATGATAGATGGCCAACGAGGCTAGTATCTATCATCTCATACCCAACAAGCAATAATTGGAATAACTGTTTTATTAAAAGCAACCACGCAATGTTGCTAAGTCTTGCTGATTTCGCTTTCGAGAACAACCGGAAGATGACTCAATGGTCGCTCTTTCTAGGCCATGGTGCAATCGCTCATATAACCGCTAAGCCAATCAAATCCCTGGAAATGCATTATAACAATGATCCAGTTTTTAATAAATCTTTTTTATCCTAGGTGCAGAAGAACCACGGGGACTTCGCAAAATTCTCTCGTTGGTGCTACCAATCCAGCTTATGTTAGTACTGAAATTTTGGAAATGAACTTTGGAGGTCTTAGTGTACTGTACTCCAGATCTGAAGCAAGAACTCTCTTCCCCGCATAAATCTCTTTCGCGCTCGAGCGGAGAAAAATAAGGAGAGGGAAATATCGAGGAGCGCGGGGATCGAGCGGAGTCAAATAAGGGCTGGGGAAAGTAATCATCTTGATCCGGAATAGAAAGGATGTGTGAATATAGCTTCTTTGCTCATGAAATGCATGAGTACTTTTACATAACTTTGTTTCGATATACATCATAATTTTAATGAAGAGAACAAGACTTTTAAATTGGAAAGACATTTTTCGGCAACTCCTGTGCCATCGTCAGTTTACGGATGGAATTACATTGATGAACAATATATAGCGGAAAATTAGAATAACAATGGTATGATACAACAACTACTTACAAAGAAAGATTAAGATTTACATGAAACAATTGTTGATTTAGGGAGGGTTTCTCCCAGTGAATGTGCACTGCCTCATTGATTTTTAATTGTGTCCGCGTTGTTGCTTGATCTATGACAACAAAGCACTCGCAAAATTGCTGCTTTTACGTCCTTTTGGTAACATCATAATTATGTAAACAACAAATGCTTAGTTTACATAGTTACTTAGGTCATTAGTTTTAGCTTGGGGGATGGGTTGGTTCTTTAGAAAACAGAAAGAACGAGTATGAATCAATTTTTTTAGAACAGCAAATTTATGTGGTTAACTTAAGGTGTTTCGAAAAAGGTTTTGGGGGACCATACCTCCGCATAAGACTTACCTCAAGTAGAAGACTTATAAGCCGACGGTAAAGTTTGCGTTACAACGAAACGCGCTGAATCTTAATAAGAACAATCAAAGAAGGTTTTATTCTTGTGTCTGTAGACGTACCTGAAATTGTTACTAATAAGTAATAATGAACAATCAATAATGAAAAACCAGTAACTGGGCTTGTAAGAACCACCGCGTCAAATAAAAACGTCAGATCTTGTAGTAAAGTATGTAATCAGCAACAAATTGTAGTAAGGACAGGCCCCGGTTGTTCAAAGAGTGGATATAGTTTTATCCACTGGATAGGTCGCTATGCGGCAAATAAATGCGTTCAAGAATTTCACTATAGCCCTAAAATTTGTGTATAAAGTAGAAACGTTTGTCTAATTTAAGTATGGGATTGTGTGGAAAACTTGCCAGAAGTGCTGTTTGGAGTACATTTGCACCGCTGGATAGTGACTTATCCACTGGATAAAGTTATCCGCCCTTTGAACAACTGGGGCCAGAAAATACAGGAAAGCAAGGCTGATTCAGGGTAAGGAAATTAAATGGATTCCAATATTTCGAAAGGTGCGCCTTTGTTCTTCAAGATATTATTGAACTGGTCCTAAAGGCCCGGCCAAACGATTGCAACATCATCGTAAATTGGTCAAAATAGGCCAATCTCTTCATGGCGTCGTTTGACCACAACGACCACAATTCATTTCGTTTTCCTTTTCAAATTCAAATTTTGTAATCCCAGTGGATAGCAAAGAACAATAGCTCTAAATAGCATGAGAAAGCAAAAAACTGACTGAAGATTCTGCTGGTTGTTGTCGAATGACGCCCTAGTGAAATGTTCTACTGGGCATAAACGAATGCAACATGTTTGATGCAACAATTGGACTCAAGGGCCTGGGACCAAAACCTACCCAGAGTCCTTGTGAGAAAACAAACTCGCACCATATCGGTTTGCCCAAAATATGGCGCGAGACCGATCGGCCTCCACATTGGACCATCTTCCCGCCTTTCCTGGTCTTACAGTTTAACCGACTTATCCTTTCTCTTTTACCCTTTTACCCTTTTACCCTTTTACCCTTTTACCCTCTATTACCATTTCTCTTTCTAGTTAATTGAGGAGAGATCGCTTGTGTTTAAGCTTTCGTCGTTGAGAGATTCAAAACTTTGTTCGTTCGCCATACTGTAGCTTGAACACTCGCGCGGCAATGCACGAAGCAAATATAAACAAAAAATCGTCGTCATGGATACAGATACCCGCAAAGTCAGCTTAGTGGGCATGCGCGCGTTCACTGAAGAACGTTGAACACGGTGACCAAGCGCCAATGCCAATGCAACATTCTTGTTCATACCTGAGAACAAAAGAATTAGAAGGATGTTGAAGACAATGTTTGACGGAAATCGAACTTTGTTCAGCAACATCCAACATCGTGCAACATTGAGGCGAAACGAGGATTCAACATTGTTGGACGAAGTCGCATCAACATGTTGCATTTTCGTTTGGCTGAGCCTTGGCAAAAGACGCTTGTAGAGGGAGGGAAAAATCAAGAAAGTTGTGAAATGGTGGTTCTTATCCTTTCTCATACCAAGTTTCACCAAAAATGCTACCGGCCTTTTACATAAAACGCAAAGAGTAGTACCCCCATATTACACTTCAAAACCAAGCCAAAGAGGGTCCATATTTGGAACGCCGCTGACGCTATATTATCAAAATGTTAACAGCATAGGAAAATATCCAAGAAAACCTAAAGTCGAAGAACGTACGTACACACTGATCATACCCTCGCGTTGTAGATGGTTTATTATTGTTTATGCTAATGCCATGCTATGAGTCTTTTTCTTATGGGCTAAGAGTTTTAGGTCTTATATTTGAATTAATTAATTGATTAATTAATCAATTAATTAATCAATTAATATCACAGCGAGTTAACGAACAATTGCGAACGACAGATAAAAACATGTTTACGGTATCCACAATTCGCCCGAGTTCTGTGCCGTCAGAATTCGAAACTTCAAACCCTTTTTAAATGGGCTCATTTAGCAGCTGGCTGCGATGGGGGCATAACCCCATATTTACACACGCTAACTTTTGATAAGTGCTATTTATTTGTATTGAAAACATCTTAATTTATAAGTAGTTATCGGTGTGAAGAGGTCGGTTAAAGTTGCTTACAAAGGGATTTTTTACTAGCTTCGTCTTTTATCGTTTTTGTCGGCCTTGACTCGTTGTAAACATCAAGTTTGTTTGCACCGTTTTATTAATCCATTAGGCATTACAGTGCTGAGTTTCTGCTGCTTCCTAGACGATTCAATGTTCCAACATCGTGGATTATTACGATGACTTAAAAAATCATCATAAAGACAACCAGGTGCCGTCACGACCAGGTTCGTTTTATCCACTGTGTTCTTTATATACACACATTTAGTAAGGAAACGAAAGTTCCAAGCAAGTTTATGGTTCATATCCTAATTCGGGGAGCAGGGATGGCACAGTGGTGAAATCACCCGCCTCCCACCAACATTAGTTTGCTATTCACAGGTTCTCGTGGAATTTCATGTCACTTGAACCTGTCCTAACAGGTAAAATAATCCCCTTGTATTTTGGCTGTTATTGTGCAAGTCCAAAAACATGCGTGCAAGACTCATTAATCCAGTATTTTTCGTGAGTCAGCGCTGAATTGAGGTCAGGGGTTGAGTGCTTGCGTGAACATGTTTGAAGAGCTCCGAAGGTATTATGATTCAAACCTTCTTCACTTCCATATCAGTCAGTCCCTCAGGCACGATTCTACCGAAACACGCATTTCAGTTGCGTAGTCTTGAATCAGCCTCACGGCAGCTGAGTGCGTGTGTAAAATCCTGGTTTAGTGAGCGCATGATGGATCATTAACTCAGTGCGGTAAGTTCCTTGGTGAAGTTTGTTCCGGTTGTTGAGCAGTCCGCGAGAGCGGAAGTGTTACTAGGCGACCCACAATTTGCTGTCCTCAAACAGCTTTCGCCGTCATTCAGTGAAGCGAACTTCTCATCAGTCTTCGTATTGTTCTAATCCACACACTACAACATTACAATCTCTCCCTTTATAAAGCAAGCTTAATCACAAAACAAAGGGCAAAAGGCTGTCTGTTTGTCTCCTTGCCTGGGATAACGCCATGGAGGAATAATTAATGGCCTGCGTAACTTCCAGTTTCTTTATTTTCAATACCTAATAGCCCACCTAAAAACTGCCGTCGTGTTTTTATTTCTACTCTGCTTTTGCAGGTTACCGGTCCATGCCTCCATATTCTTATAAATGGTTGTTCTTTAGATGACAGAATTTCCATGTAGATCAATACGCGCAGACAGACTTCAACTTTTCGGTTCTGACATTACAGTAAAATTTTACACTAAGTATGTTTTCAGTCGTTTTTTGAAAAGAATCTGGATATTTTTCAGGAACATGAGTAACTTCAGGAAACTCATAAAGTGGATGTACGCACTGATTGTGCTGGCCTTCATTCAAGAGAAAACTGCAAACATTTTTGGAGGTAACTTTAACCGAATTATTTCTTTGCTGCGATTCATACCACGAACTTATCGACCTTTTCTATCTATACGTCATGAAATGAAGTAACTACAATAGCATGTTAGAACATTTTTCCTGTTGTGGACCAGTTCATGAAGTCAATCTCGGTTATTGTAGCATGGAAACAAATATATTAAGTCATGATAGACTATATTAAGTTTCCTTGAGGAAACAAGTTCCATTTTGTTGCTAGTCCGACACGCCAGGGCATGTAATGTATCGTCTGATTCTCAACAGTCAATTTGCTTTACATCTAGGGTTACCAAACATAAGGGTTCCCTTAAAAGCTAAGGTTGGAAACTGTAAATTGAACAAAAGTCGCTAATTTTAACAACTGACCGTTCAGTTTTCTTACTAGGTAAAAAAATAATTCACTTTTGACAACTTTTCTTTGTACTCCGAGGCTTTTATATATCTGTCAGCAAAATGAATAGATATACTGAAATAACATTTAATAATCGTATTTAGAGCATTCATTCCATATTTTTGTAAGGATTCAAAAAATGACCCCTTTGGTCTTTTCTCTCTATATTAAGCCACTTTATATGTTTTCTTTAGTTTCCTTGTCAAATCGTTTCAAATAGTTTCTTTGATTTATGGTATCAGTAGCTAAGTTGCAGGAGGAGTGCGTGACGAGGTGCGTAGGAGGCTAAAGCTGAGAGCGATCGTAACGCAATTAAACTAACCATGACATCTGATACGGCAAAATGTCGGCCCGTCATTTAATTCTGTATCCCAGAAAAAAATCGCTGTTTTAGTAGAGTCCGCTTACTATACTCTAAATAATAAGCCATTTGATAATAAATTACTGCCAGTAGAGTAGTAAGACGTTTTTCCTGTCTGTTCAAGCGGGAACTCCAGAAACATCTGGAAATATGAAAAGGGGACTGAGGGGTGCCGCTGGGGGTTTGAAACCCTGACCCTGTTTAGGACGAAAATAACCTTAACCTGTGTAGGACAATGTCCTTTATTTTAGGACCCTATTTAGGAAAAAGGACAACATCTAGCTCTTGTGTTACACAAGTGATACACTACCTAGAACAGTGATGGCGAAAAATCCCAAAATTTCGCATTAACAGCGGTGAACCTTAAGTGGAAACTCAATTGACGTGAAGCATAGTTCACTAAAATAAATACAGACTAACGTCTCTGATTTTGGATTGCGAAATACTTGACGACAGTGTTGCAACCATACCCTGTATAGGACGGGTCGAGGACAGACTCGCTTGAAATTATATACCCTGTTCAGGACAGGGAGGCCAAAAACCATACCCTATCCAGCGGCACGTCCCCGTATAGCCCATACAGGGGAGTACCCCCCCCCCCCCCGGGGGGACTGAATATACAATGAATTTATTTATTTTGGCATAAGCTTTGTACCCTAAGCACCCAGTTAACTTCTTATAAAGACGGAAGTTAGTAGCAACACTTTGATATAAGGTCTGCAGTATTATATCTTATTGGATGTTTTAATGTGTTGTAGATACTAAGCTGTATATTTCTTAGAGTTTCGCTGTAGTTTAGTGAGCCTGACGTAGGGCTTAAAATACTAAGAGTAAAATTAAAATAGACAGCGATACTAAACACCAAAACATCTTAAAAGAGATTTGTTATCCGGAATAAGCCTTTCAGATAAGAAGCAAAACCAATAAGGAAGAACTGAGATAAGATGAGCGCGCACGTTAGAAAACTGTTTATTTATTTATTTATTTATTTATTTTTTGTTTTACTTTGCGAATAACTACCAAATTATTACAGTTGTTGTTGTTATTTTTACCGTATAGATAACTAACTGTACTAATATTATTATTATTATTATTATTATTATTATTATTATTATTATTATTATTATTATTATTATTATTATTATTACTAATATCGCGTCACATTCAGGCTATTTGTTTATTTATTCACGGAAAATCACCAGCATGCTTAAAACTGTTTTAAAAATTACTAATATCAGCTAAAAAAAATCAACTGGCTTACATGATTGCCGTGTGGGAGTCCTATGAAGAAAAGAAGGCTTTAATTTCTTTTCGAAACCCCCAGAGAGTCGTATTGCCTAGCTTAGATCCTGAGGCAAAGAATTCCATAAAGCGGCACCACTATAGGAGAAGCTGTGCTTCTGTAGGTGCTCTGTTCTAGGCCAAGGCAATATAAGTTTGTTAACTGAGTTTCTAACACTGAGTTTCTTGATTATTCAAACAGTACAACGTGCAGTCATTTGGATATTAGGGAGCTTAAGCAACAACGACGACAACGGCAACGAAAACGTCACCTGAAAATATATCTTTATCATTTGTGCTACTTCGCCATTATTTCAACTCGCTCAACTTTTACAAAAACGGTGAACTATCCAAATTGGTAGGAGTGGCGTACAAGTTATGAGAGAAAATGAAAAATTCACCGTCGTGCGTTTACGTTCTCCAAAAAACCTTAAATGTGTCATTTCACGTTGTTGTTTTGCAGAGGACGGCAGAGAAATGTACCAAAATGTAAAACGCACGTGCAGAGCGATTGTTTTCGCTCATTTAACCTATTGTTCTGCGGCGTTGTCGTTGCCGTCGCCGTCGTCGTTGCTTAAGCGCCCTATTAAATATCACATTTACATTTAAATTAACAAATGTCCCTCGATCTTGTTTTGGTTTACTGATTATAGCCGCCATATGCAGCCCTCCATGCCTCCTGTATACCAACAGAAGGGAAATCGTAGCCCTCGACTACAAAACGTCAACAGCACAGTCTGTCGTTTCTGGTTTAACAAACGCTATCGCCATTGATGTCCATTTCAGTTTGGGGTATATATTTTGGAGTGACGTGAGTGAACAAAATATCAAACGTTCTGCTATTGATGGATCAAGCGTGACAACTATCATCACAAACGTTGGTGTCTGTGATGGATTGGCAGTGGAATGGAGGACATCACAGTTATACTGGACTGATACAACAAACGATAAGATATCAGTGTCAGACTTATCGGGCAATAACCAAAAAACATTGCTCTCCTTGGGGCTTGATGAACCTAGAGACATTGCTCTGGATCCCGACCAAGGGTAAGCCTTGAACTCAGGGGCTGTTAACATGCATGTGGAGAGAGGAAGATCCCAGCATTAGGAAAATTCTAGAAGGCGAAACAACTTTTCATATAGTTGACATGCAGAAATTTCGGTCGGGGTGGTTACCAAGTGGAGAAGGAAAAGAGAAAAAATATTTGCCTTTTTTTTTGAGCAGCTGAACGCCCGGCTGCCACCATATGTTTGTTCTTTTTGTTCCTAGTCCTTGGCCAAGCGAAGGTAGTTTACATGGTGCTAGGATCTTCTTATATCTTAGTTAGGAAGATTCTATTGCCAGGAAGATCCTTAAGCGCTAGGCACAAATACAACGTTTTGCATGTAAACTGAATAAAGAAAAAATATGGCGCTAGGATGATCCACCCTCCTAGTGTTCGGATCTTCCTCCCACCATGTAAACAGCCCCTTAGGACCAAGAAAATTCAGTTTCATTTCTCCAAAATCTCAGAAAGCCATGAAAAGGACTGAGCTAAAATTTGCTTGCCATGGAACACCGATAACCAATTGGCGATGAACACCTTTATTTTGTAACCAGTTGAAAATAAGCTTCAACGAAATTTTAAACAGGCCACGAGGTTTGATGGCCTTTTCTTATAAATTTTATCTATCTCGACCGAGAAGAATTGGACGCCCTCTCAAAAACTTCGCAAATATGAAGCTATGACTCACAATGGGACTTGGAGAATAGATTAGGTCCGCAACGAAAAGTAGTGACATTGTATGAGTTGCAATTACAGTACGATTTGTCTTGGATTTTTTAATTTTCCCAAAACTTCAGAAAACTACTAAAGTAATCAAAATAAAAATAAAACTAAAAACACGAAAATCATGGAAAATATGAAATTTACATAAAAATAGGAATTTTCAGATAATCGCGAAAATTGGTTGCCATTGTAAGATTTTGTATTCAAAAAATCGTTGCTAACATTACTTTTACCGCATAAACATAACCGTGCAAAATATCTTTGTTTTAGACCGTCTCGACATGAGTAGGACGTATGCGCAGTAGAACAAGGGGGCATTGTCCTATAATCACTGATATTTGGCTTTATTATCTGACAGATTAATGATCTGGACTGACTGGGGCACTAATCCAAAAATAGAAAAAGCAACCTTAAGTGGCAATCAAAGAGTTGCCATAGTAACATCAAATCTCCATTGGCCGAATGGTATCGAACTCGACAGAGGAAACAAGCGCATTTTTTGGGTGGATGGAGGCGTGGATAGAATAGAATCCGTGGATTATCAAGGAAACAACAGGAAGTTACTGCTAAAAATAAACGGTTTTCATCCATTTGGAGTGGCCTTGATTCCTCCTTTCTTGTTTTTCACTGATTGGGTTGCAAGAAGCTTTCTTCACATACTTGACGCCGACACTGGGGATTATCTAATCAGTAATTACATCGCAAGCGGCCTACCAACTGGTATTGTGGCGTATGATAGCTCGAGGCAACCACCAGGTACAGTAGCTTAGGCGTTTGTCCGGCGTCACTGTCACGACGATTTTGGCCAAAAACGGCTCAAAAATCTGACAAAGAACTTGTTTTCTTACATGAAATTGCTATTAGAACATTGGGATTCCTCCGCGGAGGAACAAACTATAATCGGTTTTTAAAGCGATTTCTCTAAAATAAGCTAAAATACATGGGAAGAGCTGTCCTGCAATCCATTTCCATCCGAGCCATCTGCAGCCAAACATAATTAATACAGTAATAGCCCACATATATATAAGAACCTAAATTTTTCAATTTAGCCTTAATAGGTTCTTATATAAATGGTACTTAAAGCAAATTTAGGCTACCAAGGTTCTTAAAATAGGTTCTTATATTTTCATATCAATTTGATCTGAATATACTATATATATTATAAATATCATCTCATAATACAGTACAATGGCAAACACAATAGACATACAACATGGTATGTCTAGTTACTTTTATGTATGCCAAGTTACTTTTAAATAGATGACGATCTTAATTCAGCAGTTTCTACCTATACACTTTCACAGCAACCCCACTGATAAGAACCTAACTTAAAATTTTAGCCTAAATAGGTTCTTATGTGGAGGGGGCTTAAAATGGAAATTTTAGCCTAACAGGTTCTTAAAACCCAGGTTCTTATACGCGGGCTATTACTGTACTCTTTTCTGTGCACTAGTACGGTTATTGTTAACACAACTGACAGAACCATTATTTTAAGGTTTCTATCAATACAAATACCAGGTGATAATTATAATGTAGAATAAAATGGCATTCCCAGCCAGGTTTAAAGGTGGCAGAACATTTTCCGTTTAGTAAGGAGATCCGGTAGTGTAGAGGGAGACGGATTTCTTTAGCTTTGAGAAAGTGACATGTATCGGTGCTTTACTGAGAATAAAAGACTGCGCTGGAATTCTAACTTAAACATTCTGCATCTTCACATTTTTTCCCTAATAATGCTTTGTGTCTTAAAAAGTTTCAAATCAGTGTGCTGTAAACAATGGAGGATGTAGCCATTTCTGTGTGGTAACGTCATCTGGTCACGTGTGCGTTTGCCCTGGTGGCTTGGCAGTGAAGCAAGATGGGAGGACATGTGAGGATAGTAAGTGCTTTTTTTTTAATCTCTTGCAGTCTTTTTCGTAGTATTGTTTCTTTAATATGTACTCTTCCTCTTTCCCAATGTCATCGTTTGATGTTTGATGTAGACATTCAACTTGAGCAAGACAACCCTGCAGCAATGATTTGACCCCAATCCCTCTCTGAGAATTCAGGTTCATGAATTCGATTCCACCGAAGAGCTTCTTTAAAATGATCTTCTTTGGATGTTTCTTTACGAGAAACTGTAAGAAATCAAGTAAGATGACAACCTATCACGCGAAAAATTGAATAGTTCCCCCTTACGTACCCATACTAGGTTGGGTTATCATTTTAAAAAAGGATCAACTCATAAACACTCTTGTCAATTCTTCCAATTCTTGTCATCTTATCAGTGTCTTCTTCGTATTATAAGAGGTTATCCCCGCTAGCAACCTGATTATACGTTATAAGTGATTAGTGAAATTTAACTGAACTCCAACATAATCTCGTTTAACGTTTATCGTTTCCAATGCAGAATTAAAGAAGTTCCTCTTATTTACTGACGCGGATGGCAAGTCCACTAATATGATTTCACTGGACGTCAACTATTTCTACGGCAAAATTTTGATCAACCATCGTGGAAATCAACGCCCTATAGCTCTGGACTTTGACCCTGCTGAAGATCGCGTTTATTGGACTGACGTGAAACAAGGTCTTATTATCAGCGCCTTTTCTAATGCAACGTCGCTCAAGATCTTGTTTCGCTGTAACGTGAACGTACCCGACGGCTTAGCTATTGATAAAGTGGGTCGAAACTTCTATTGGTCAGATACAGGAACCAATCGGATTGAAGTAGCTCGACTTGATGGAACGAAAAGAAAAGTGCTAATTAAGGACGGACTTGATGAACCCAGAGCGATTGTACTTGATGAGAGGAATGGGTAAGTTGAAATGTGGTAAAGAAAAGAAGTGTCATTTAAAAGTTTGGCAATAAACAAGCAAATTCTATTATTATTATTATTATTATTATTATTATTATTATTGTTATTATTATTATTATTATTATTATTATTATTATTATTATTATTATTATTATTATTAAGATTGGTTTTATTAACAGAGTGGATAGGGTAATTTGGCCACCGTAAAGAGATTCAAGTGCTGACGTTTCGAGCGTTTAGCCTTTCGTCAAAGCGAATCCGTTCTAAGTTGCTCTGGCAAAGGGCTAGCGCTCTAAACGCCAGCACTCGGATCCCTTTACGGTGATCAAATTATCTTATATTAACTCCTGTTCATAAAAAAAAACCGACGCAGCGCTACAGAAGAAAGAAGAAGAAGTGTTATGTAGCCCATTGCTGTACAGAGTTTTTGCATGGAATCCTAAAAAGGCATCGATCCCGCACAGTACTTTCTTGTGGCGGTTTTTTTTGTTCCTCTGTTTGTTTGTTTGTTTGTTTGTTTGGGTTTTTCCATTTTACACATAAATGTCTCCACTTAATTAGCATGATGTACTGGACTGACTGGGGATCCAATCCAAAGATCGAAAAGGCAGACATGGACGGCGCATCAAGGAGAAGCATTGTAACAGGAAACCTTGGCTGGCCAAATGGACTCACTATTGACGAAACCACTAACCTCCTGTACTGGGCTGATGCTAAACTGGACAAGATAGAAGTCTCTGATCTCAATGGAGGCAACAGGCGGTTGATTCTGTCATCTGCAGCTGATATCCATCCGTTTGGCCTGACAGTGTATCAGAGCATGCTATACTGGACTGATTGGAATAAGAAGAGTATCACACGTCTTGATTTGAGCAATGGGAACAGAGAGATGATTGTTACAGGTCTTAAAAAGCCGATGGATATCCACTTGTATGATTCATCTGTCGCATCAGGTGCAGAAAGTTTTAGTTTCGATCCGTGAATGAAAACTCTTTCTAGCTAATCACAATGAAAATTAATTATTTCTGTAGCACATTTTTCATGCCAAAATGACCAAATGCACCTTTTTACTAACCAAAGAAACAAATAAGACAACAAAAAATACAACAAAAAGTTGAAAGAAAGATTAAGTGTACAAAGAACTTTGATTCTCTTCCACAAATGCCATGTATGCTTTGTTGATTGATTGATTGATTGATTGATTGATTGATTGATTGATTGATTGATTGATTGATTGATTGATTCAGTATTTTTGGAAGTTCCACAAGCATTAACACTTAGGAATGTCTTCAACATCCTAGAAGCATGCTATGATAGTGAACCAATGAAATGAATGATACAACGAAACACGCAGCCTTCAGCTGCTTATTGCATGCTACAGCGGAGAGGTATACATTTCAAGATCATTCTATTTCCAGAATTTTTGTTTTAAACATGGTTGAAAAATTACAAGATTCATCTAAGCTTTAAGTTTAACTGTGGTACTTTCATTCAAACTTACAAGGTTCTCATCCTTGTGCAACTAACAATGGGCTCTGCAGTGATTTGTGTCTACTCAAGCCACATGGGGGATACCAGTGCGCATGCCCAACAGGTATTGGACTCAAGCCTAATGGGAAGACGTGTGATTATGGTGAGTGTGCATGTGTGGTTTAAAATGTCTTAACAAAGTGATCATCATTATTAGATATTGAACGTTTGAGACAGACAAATAATGACAGACGCATATTAATTGGTAAGATCTTGGCTTCTTGTTAAGTGAAAAAACACTTCGTGCGTTACATATCAGTCGCTGAGCATGCTATACTGGAAAAGATTTGCTTCACCATTGTATTGCTTGGAATGGTCATTATACCTTACAAAAATTAAAAGAGCATTAAGGACATTAAAAGTGTTAATTAACTTTAATAAAAACAAAGTCATGTCAGACATGGATAATGTTCCTTAAACGAACGTCGCGGAAACGACCACCCAAATTGCCAGGAATCGTAGTGACATAGAAGGCATTAACGAGAGGTTTAAAAATAGTGATTTGAATAAAACTTTTAAGTTTCAATGTCCATGCGAAAACACACACATTTGATGCCAAGGAAAAGTAGCCGAGTAAGAGATTTCAGTGTGGTTCGACTGCAGATTTGAGATGTTTAGGGTGCAAATTGGAAATATGATTATTATAGACGAACGTTTCTTATTTGTTCCAGACACTTTCTACCGCAAGAGCTCAGACCAGTACATGATCTTTGCTGAAGCGAATACTGCTGAAATTTACAAGGTTTCTCTGGCTGTACCAGACACTCCATGTGAACCACTGGAGATAAGGAACAACATCTCAAGGCCAGTTGCTGTTGATTACGATCCAGTCGAGGGTAAAGTGTACTGGACGGATGTCACCTTGGAGCTAATAAGCAGGGCATATCCAAATGGTTCGGGTCTTGAAGTCATCGCAAAAGACAATGTGGTGACTCCTGATGGAGTGGCAGTCGATTGGATTGGGAGGAATCTGTATTGGACTGATGCCGGTACTAGTAAAATTGAAGTATCGCGGTTGGACGGATCATTTCGGACGAGCCTTGTCACATTAAACGTTGGCTGGCCTAGAGCTATAATCCTCGATATCGAGGCAAGGTAATCAAGAAATGTATATCACATTTATAAATTATTTTGATCGTAGAATGGGTATTGTTGTTCATCATGATGATTGCGCACAATGATGACAAAATGTAATTAAATTAATCGCTGTTCCAATATGGTCCCTTGAAAAGCAGAACACGAAGTTAAAACTAAACATCAAGTCAAGGCATGATGTTATTTATGTCGATACATTGACCAATTTTAGTCTAGGCACATATTTTTTAATCCAATGGTGGCCTGTCATGTGACATAACAGCCAATCATGTGGGAGAGCCTCATTTGTCTGCTAGTATAACGTAATATCAGCCTCAGCAAAACTAGTGCGACTCCTCACAGGGCTCCCGAATTCCATTCAGTACAATAAATAGTCCACCAATCCCAGACAACCATCTTGCAGCAAATTATATTCGCCTGCTTGACCTAATAAAGACTTTACCAATATGTAGCGAAACGTAGCTTTGTGATACTGATTGGCTGTATCACAAGACAAACAGTCTAGAGCAAACGATATAAATGATATTTTACCATGCCACTAATTACGTCTGCAGAGAGTCTTACCATCGTCAGATATGATTTAGTTCGAGGTGCACTTGATGTTTACATGTGCGCAGAAAACCTTTTATATAAACATGCGCATTAGTAAACGTGCTGATACTGGTCATATAGTACGTATTGGATCAAGTTTCGTCGACTAACACTAAAAAATGTGTCCCTTAAATACCTCAAGTTCCATATATGTATCATTTTCCGAATTTTAGAAAGATGTATTGGAGCGATTGGGGATACTCGCCGAAGATTGAACAAGCTAACATGGACGGCACAGCCAGGACGACACTTGTTAGTTTAGGGCTGGTATGGGTTAACTCACTAGCACTGGATTTCAAAAATAAGCTGCTATATTGGTGCGATGCACGACTCGATAAGATCGAAAGAGTGGACCTCCAAGGCAACAACCGTGTTCTTATACTGCGTTTGACATCTGCCACTTATCATCATCCATTTGGTCTGGCCTTGTGTGAAGACGCGCTGTTCTGGTCAGACTGGAGTACAAAGAGTATCCACAAGTACAACATGACGTCTTCTATCAGTGAAGTGCTAATCCGTGGAATGGGACGCCCAATGGAAATTCACATTTACGACTCCAGGACAATCACTACTGGTACGCGTGCTTTAACTATCCTTTCTAAATGTGAACTTACGAAAAAGAAATAGGATCATTATTTGGTAACAGAAACAAAACCATACTGATCGACTGGTAATTGAAGACAAATGTTTTAAAGTAGGCTATTCAAAAAACATCTACTTTCCCTCAGGTTTGTTTTTCTGAACAATATTTCGATCACCGGCTTCCCCCAACCTGAAGATATTTGTCTTGAATGCAAAGTTTCCGAGGGGATTGGATTATAGGGTATTGGTCAAATCGCAGCAACATAACAAACCCTTATAACAAGCTTTTAAATAAACAATGGTGAGGCGTCGATAGGGGTGTGGCCTCTGTCCAAGGGCTAAGGCTCGAAACGTCAGTTTTACGATATCGTTAGATCAAACCATGTGTTCGCTGTGGTAATGTTCTAAATTTCACTAAAAAAATTCCACCGACTGACTTCTGAAAGTAGTGTGTGCTATTAATTGCGACAATTCTGATCATGACGATCTTCATCCAATCATATTTATACACGTTTCCCTTTTATTTTATACTTCTTGACATCAATCTAACTACGAATCGAGTCGTTATTAATATATAAGGTTGATTTGATTTCAAAATGTACTTAACTTTGCCCTCCACTTACCATGCACCTTTTTAACAATGTCTGCTTCTGATGGTATTGCTCTGCCTAATTTCAGGATCCACCAGCTGTTCAAACTTGAATGGAGGATGCAGTCACATTTGCCTTCCAAACCCAACTGGCCATCGATGCTTTTGTCCAGAGGGAGTGCAACTGAAACCTGGTGACCAGTTTACCTGCCAAGGAGGTAAGACTTGAGTCTTCGTAAAATTAATACATCTGAGAAAACTTCGTCCCAATTGAGTCAAACGTTGTCTTTGTTTTACGGACAATCAATTTCCACCAAGCGCCCTGTTTCCACTAAAACCTTAATGGCACCATTTCTTAATGCTATGCTGATGTTACTTCTTTTTCACAGCAAATTTGGACCTGGGCCCAGTTGTTCGAAAGGCGATTAACGCTTATCCAAGATTTAAAGTTAGTCGAAGTTTTTATCTCGCTCGTTTAACATGGTTTAAAAGGCTAATTTCAAGCTAAAGGTTAAGAAAAGTCTAAGTCAAAACTGAGGGACAAAAATCTTTTGGAGAATCTTTATTGATAAGTAATTAAACTCTAATCAAAGTTCCAGATAATCTAGGATTAACTTAATCGGACTTTGAACAACTGGGCCCAGTAGTGAACATCCAGATCGCATTGGCTGGAATGCGTCTTGAAACAATGGGTGGACTAACACTTGTGCTCCCTTTCTGGTTGAGGCTGATTTTACCCACGTTAACAACTGCGCGTGTTCAACCCCCCTCCCTCCCCCCCCCCCCCCCCCAAAAAAAATAGTCATACTGTCTCGCTGGATATGCTGATGTTACTTTTTTTGTAAGCCAAAGTAGATAGCTCTTTTAATCACTTCCTATTTAATTTTGCTTCATGATATAGTAAACCGCTGTCCACAGCTGTTTGCGCCAGCCCATGGTAGTCTAAAGCCTTGCATAAATGTACCAGGACAAACCTGTCAATTCTCTTGTGACAAGGGGTACTTATTAAGTGGAACAAGCGTACGGACATGTAAAAACGATGGAGCTTGGACTGGAATACAAACACAGTGTACTGGTGAGATCTGTTGTTGATTTAGCAGCAGCTAATGACATGATTATGAAAAGCAAAGGTAATAGGGAGCTAGTTATCATCTATAACAGACACACTTAATGAAAACTTCTACTGTAACGGTCATAAGTACAAAATGTGTTATTTGAAGAAATAGTCGAACCAAGTTAAAGAAATTAAGCGCATGCGCACGACAGAGACCAAATTTCGATATGAATGTACTTCTTCAAAGAAGTCTGTGCTTAAACTTAAATTCATTTGGTAAAATAGTAGTGAAAACGCTTTAATATCCTAATTATTTTATCTAAAATATGCTGAGTAACTGAAACTCTCCTACAGCTGTCACATGTTCAGCCCTACCTGAACCATCCAATGGCGTCCGTCAAGGCTGCACAGGAACAATAACGGAAACTTACAACACGGTTTGTCAGTTTTCCTGTTTTCCCGGATTTAACGCTGTTGGCTCTTCAACAAGAAGATGTCTGGAAAATGGAAGCTGGAGTGGCCAAAATTTCATTTGCCAAGGTAATCAGTAGTTATTAGGAGACCCTGTGAAAGTAAAGCTCTATATATATCCTACAAGTTGATTTGAATACTAGAATAGGGTAATGGAATAAATGTGATGGAATATTTTCAGGCCTGGCGAAGAAATGAGAATGACATATTATTCAATAAGTGACAAGGGCATACTCGGAAAACATTCCGAGTCCTTTTATCAGTAGTCGAACCTAAGACCTTCCGATTGCTAGTTCGGATGCCGTACCACTGAGCTACAGGAGACTCATGGGAGCTTAGGCCATTAAACTAGGTTACTTGCCACTTATTGAATCATACATCATTCTAAAATAGGGTAGTTTGTTAAATTTACTCTTTATGGATTCGCCCACCTCATGATGACAGTGTTGAATGACTGTTTTCCTGTAACACTCTTTTGACATAATTGGTACGCACAATCATGTAGAGTCTCTTGTCATCGCCTTTCAGCTAATTCCTGCCCTTCGTTGGTCACCCCACCAAAAGCCACACTACTTACCCCTTCTTGTACCAATGTCTATGGATCAAGTTGTTTGTATTCCTGCCAACCTGGATATACCAGTTCATCTGGAAATGTCACAAGAGTGTGTTCGTCGTCTGGAAAATGGACTGGAAATGAGATAAACTGTACAGGTAATCACACGTCAAGACCGTACTTTGACTAAGTCAAATTTCTTCTAGGCCCACACACCTGTAACTTTAAAAAAATTGTAAACTGACAACATGTGAATAATTTTTTCTTGGAAAGAGACAAGGCAGTTTAATTTTCCAATGATAGGATCATTGCCTTTCACTGACACTTTTTAGCCCCATCCACGGGAGGCTGCTTGCGGATACTTAAGGTGGCCGAACACAGTTTGCGCGCGCTTTACAGATTCTGTTAGTGATGCTATTAAGCGTGCTGAATAGCTTTCTAAACATTCCGGCAAACGCCTTGAAACTTCGTCACTTTTTCATAAATTTATCTTGGAGCAATTTGATGTGGTCGTTTAGTGTATATGTTACCATGGCAACCAATGACTGACAGGTTTTTCAAAAAATGGAATATTATTGTTTTAAATTTAAAAAAAATACTTTTCTTACAACGAATTTCATGTTTTTGTTTCATTTGGTGTTTTTCTACTGGGTTTGACTACTTTCCGTTCAATTTTGGCGGTTTACTTAAGGTGGCCGAATACAGTTTTTTAGTGTACAGGTGTTAGAAGACGTTATTTGGAAACTATGTACTCCTGGACGCCAAAAATTGGTATGGTGTAAGACTAACTAGGAAGGAATGTATTTTCGTTCGTCTTGTTGAGCTAAGCACAGTTTCCATGGCAACACAGCGAACTATTAGACGTCCATAAACAGTAGGTTTCCTTTATTTTTAGAAAATGTACTCATTAGATTTTTTCCATTTTTTGTATCCAGAAAAACTCACAAAACACTGACACAGTTGCACTACTTTCATGTAATTTTAACAGAGAGATCTCCTGTAAATATTGATTTTGCATTTTAATGTTTTGTGAAGATACCCTCTGTTAGATTAAGGTTTCTCTTTGTAGGCGAGTTACGCTTTTAGGGAACTATTTTCATGCCAAATGTCACGAAATTCTAATGAGCGGTTCCTTAGAAAACAGTTCATTTCCACGAAAACACCCAGTCACAATTTTTGGGTCAAATGCGCATGCGTGGCTTTAATTGGGTTTCATGGCAAAGACGAAAAGCATGCAAAAGGTCTTGGTGAACGACTTTTTTGCTCGGAAAGAAAAGAAAAAGAGTCCAGAAACAAGAAACTTAGTTATTTAGGATCAAAACTTAACCTTATTATCCATTTCATGTGAAATTGAGGGATCACTTAATCGACCGCCGTATTTGCGTACCACAACCCTAGCGCACGCTTAATAGCATCACTAACAGAATCTGTAAAGCGCGCGCAAACTGTGTTCGGCCACCTTAAGTTTTGGGGAAATCCAGAAATACAAGATGGCGGATCTAAGATGGCCGCCCTTTGGCAATTTGAAGTAATTTCCTCGTCATATGACGTCATGACGTCTCTTTGTGGACCTCAAAGGAAACATCTTTGGGCGAGCTATTTGTTAAACAAGTTGCATTGTCATAGCTTCAGTAGTATCGGAGTTATGGAGGGGGGAGGATTGCGCTGCTCGGCCACAGAAGACGAAAAAAGCCCAGTCTTGATAGATGTAAATTACTTTTATATGATTTTATTATTTCAGATTCTCAGTCACCATCGTTTGGTGTATCCTGCCCTCAGAGTCCATTTGTAGCGTATGCGGAGCAAGAGAAGTTTTCAGCTTTAGTGAACTGGACCGAGCCTGTTGCTACTGACAACTCAGGAGTCGCACCTACTGTGACGTCAAACTACCAATCACCTCAAAGGTTCAATCAAGGAACACACGTGATCACATACACTGCTGTGGACCAATCAGGAAATATGGCTTCCTGTACCATTACAGTCAAAGTAATAGGTAACATTGAACATTTGTCCACTTGTTTCCGTTCGTCATTCTTCCATTTGCAATAGCCCATTTTACAATTGTGTGCTCAGTCACATGTTAAACATATCATGGGATATCACGGAGTAAGTTTGTACTGTTTTTTGCTGCAAACTTAGCACGAAATTTTCCAAATATTTGAATATCATGGAAAACTTCTCAGGTAATGAGCAATCAGAATTCTTAGCAATGGATGTGAAGTAACCAAGATTTCTTTCGAACTGTTCAACCCTGTGAAAAAGGATGGCAAAATCACTTTATAATCAGCCTCGTCCCAATTCGTCAAGCGTTAAAATTATCACCATCTTAACATCAAAATTTCGTTAAGTACTGACCACCAATAAAAGATAATAAAAATATATGCCTTTATTTTATTTCTGCCTTTGATTTTTCAGTTATCAATTGTACATCGCTTAAGGTAGTCCCTGGAGGTCCTTTGCGCATGAGCAGCTGTAGTAATCATTATGGATCCAAGTGCAACTTCTCTTGCGCGGTTGGCTATCAAATAAATGGTTCATCAATAGTAACATGCGTTGCGCCTGGTAACAGGCCTCCAGGATCTTGGGACAACCCTCTTCCTTCATGTGAAGGTATTTGTGTGCAATATCTTACTCATGCCATATCATGTGATGTCATGTTATATCGCATCATTTGTTTTCATGTAATGTTTAAAAAACGGGCACGGAACGGCTTCAAAAGCATTCCTGGAAAAGCGTGTGTCAATAGAGTTCATAACAATTATGCTTTTGTGAACGTTGAAAATTAGCATACGAGAAAAACACTGCATACTAATGAGGAGTGTTTTATCAGCTGATAAAACACCGCATACTAACAAGGAGGAGGTTTATCGACATAAAGTCACTGCACGCACGTGCTGTATTATCGTATCATTTGATAGGTCAATGGACTTATGAATTATTAATGAGTTTTTGAATCAATGAAGTCAGTAATTTAATTTCATGCACATCAGTCATACAGCCTTAATGTTAACAGTTTTCGATTCGAACTCTCTTTTCTTGGAAAATAAGGTTAGATTATATCTTTTATTGTTAATTGCCGCTATTGTTACAACCTTTATGGTTTTTCTGTGAATAGACCAGACACATGGCTATAATTTAGTGCGTTTACACGTCAGTGCAGTATTTTACCTTTCCAGCTGTCTGTTTCTTGTTCAGTATGACAAAAACGACCGTCCATTTAAAAGCTTTCCTATTATAACCACATAACTGTATCATTTCAGATATTCAACCTCCAACATTTATCGTACCTTGTCCTGGGAAATCGTTACTAGCGTACGCTGATCAAAACAAGTTTTCAGCCTCAGTGAACTGGACCAAGCCTGTCGCTATTGACAACTCAGGAGTCACACCTTCAGTGACGTCAAACTACCAATCACCTCAAAGATTCAGTCAGGGAACTCACGTGATCACATACACTGCTGTGGACCAATCCGGAAATAGAGCCACTTGTTCATTTACCATTAAAGTGTCAGGTAACCGAACCTTTTCTGGATAGACTACCTCAAATTCCTCTTTAAAACTTCTATGCCCCTCAACTGAAAGTTATTTAGGTTAATACAGTTCACCACAATGCGGAGTGTTCAAAATCCCCAAAGAGATTATATAAGATTTCATTAATATTCTAACGTTAATTTGCTGGCCTGGTCAGAGCTTCATATTAGTTAAACATCTATGAGATAACGTTGTTATTTTACATCTTGAAACCTCCTTCAAATAGTAATTTACGAACACTCGACATGATATTTTGTTATAGGTATGAAATAAAATTTTTGTCTCCAAGGTATGATAAATGGATCCGTTTCTGCCCTTGATTCTTTCAGTTATCAATTGTACATCACTGGTGATCGATTCTGGAAGCCCTTTACGCATGAATAGCTGTGGTACTCATTATGGATCAAAGTGTAACTTCTCTTGTGCGATTGGTTATCGATTGAATGGTTCATCAACAGTCACTTGCCTTGCCCTTGGTAACAGGCCTCCAGGATTATGGGGCAATCCTGTGCCTTCATGTCAAGGTAGGTTTACGAAAGAATACATCACTTTTTAAAATTTAGCCTCAGTTTATTCAAAGTAGTTAGGTATAATTCCAGCAAATAGTAAAATGCTACTCTTCTTTTGATAGTTATCAGCTGTCCACCACTGGTCACCCCTCCAAGAGCCACGTTGTTAACCGTTCCTTGTCCAATTACTTACGGATCAAACTGTTCATTTTCTTGTCAAACCGGATACACCAGTTCATCTGGAAATGTTACCAGAACATGTTTGTCTTCTGGACAATGGAGTGGAAAGGACATTGTCTGTACAGGTAATCAAATTTTAGACCATTATGCAAGTAAACTTACACATAACTTGCCATGTGCAGTGTTAATTTGCATTTAAACATTCTACAAGCACCACGTAATTAATTTTTTTCTTTTTATTTCCAAGATGAGATTCAATTTTTTTTATTGGCCTTACTTATGTCTTTGTTTGTAATTCAGATTCTCAGCCACCAACGTTTGGTGTATCGTGTCCTGGGAGTCCAATCATAGCATATGCTGAACGAGACAAGTTTACAGCTTTAGTGAATTGGACGGAGCCTGTTGCTATTGACAACTCAGGAGTCGAACCTACAGTGACGTCAAACTACCAATCACTTCAAAGATTCAATCAAGGATTTCACGTGATCACATACACTGCTGTGGACCAATCAGGAAATAACGCCACTTGTACATTTCAAGTTGAAGTGTTAGGTAACCAACGGTTTGCAAGCTAAATAGCATAAATTGTTCTCAACATCTTCTATGCCTCTCACATCCATTCTAGTAAAATATTAATTGTAAACAAAGAAATTTATATTTTTATACAGAAAACCAACAATGACGAGTGATAAGAAACAGAAGAACTTCTTTCTTAAAAAAAATTCATCAATATTTAAACCTTTTACCAGTAACATAATATAATGTCCAATGTCCAAAATATATTCAATGAATGATGGTTTCAAGATGTAAGATAAAAACGGTATTGTTAAATTTAACATTAAATAGTTCGTTAGCTGATAGTTCACTATTCTAGGGACATTGGACATTACATTATCTTATAAGTATGAAATTAAATTTTGCCCACTAAGATATGATAATAAAAATTCTCTTATTTTCTGCCTTTGATTCTTTCAGTTATCAACTGTACGTTATTACTGGTTGATTCTGGAAGCCCTTTGCGCATGGGTAGCTGTGGTAATCATTATGGATCCAAGTGTAACTTCTCTTGTGCGATTGGTTATCGATTGAATGGCTCATCAACAGTCACTTGCGTTGCTCCTGGTAACAGGCCTCCAGGAGTCTGGGACAATCCTGTGCCTTCATGTCAAGGTAGGTTTACGAAAGGATACATCCTTTTTTCAAATTTAGCATTAGTTTATTAAAAAGCAGTTGAGTAAAATTCCAGCAAAATAGTAACACACCACTCTTCTTTTGATAGTTATCAACTGCCCTCCAATTGTCACCCCGCCAAAAGCCACGTTGTTAACCGTTCCTTGTTCAAGTATTTACGGATCAAACTGTTCATTTTCTTGTCAAACTGGATACACCAGTTCATCTGGAAATGTCACCAGAACATGTTTGTCTACTGGGCAATGGAGTGGAAACAACATTAACTGTACAGGTAATCAAAGATCAAACATGTTATTGTAAATAGATGGGCATAATTTACCCTATTGAAAGGAAATTTACTACTTTACTACCACTTTATTATAATTTTTGATTTGTATGGACTACCTTAACCATATTTCAGCCCTATTTTAACATTTTTATATAATTCCAGATTCTCAGTCACCAACGTTTGGTTTATCGTGTCCTGGGAGTCCGCTACTAGCTTACGCTGAACGAGACAAGTTTACAGCTTTAGTGAACTGGACCGAGCCTGTTGCTACTGACAACTCAGGAGTCGCGCCTACTGTGACGTCAAACTACCAATCGCCTCAAAGATTCATTCAAGGAACTCACGTGATCATATACACTGCTGTTGATCAATCTGGAAATAACGCCACTTGCAAATTTCATGTTCAAGTGTTAGGTAACGAAGACTTTGCAAGGAAAATTAGCTTACAAAATACACTGTGCAACTTCTGTACCTTTCAGATCCTTTTCGTGAAAAAATACCAAGACAAATTTATACATGATTTTATACAGAAAACTGTACTGTTTATTGTGCCTTATACAACAATGACGATTTTCGTTCTCCTTAAAAAAGGCTTCTATGAAATTCCAACCCTTTTGATTCTTTCAGTTATCAATTGTACGTTACTGGTGATCGATTCTGGAGGCCCTTTGCGCATTAGTACCTGTGGTACTCATTATGGATCCAAGTGTAACTTCTCTTGTGCCATTGGTTATCGTCTGAATGGCTCATCAACAGTCACTTGCGTTGCCCCTGGTAACAGGCCTCGAGCATTCTGGGACAATCCTGTGCCTTCATGTCAAGGTAGGTTTACGAAAGGATACATCTTTTTTTGAAATTTACAATCAGTTATTTAAAACAGGTAGGTAAATTTCCAGCAAATGGTAATACAGTTAACTCTTCTTTTGATAGTTATCAGCTGTCCACAAATGATCACCCCGCCAAGAGCCACGTTGTTAACCGTTCCTTGTCCCAGTACATATGGATCAAACTGCTCATTTTCTTGTCAAACCGGATACACCAGTTCATATGGAAATGTTACCAGAACATGCTTGTCTTCTGAACAATGGAGTGGAAATGACATCAACTGCACAGGTAATCAGAGATCAAGCGTGTTAGGTAAAAAGTTGAAGGTTAATCTCTACGTTAAATGTAAATTTTCATTAAACATTTCAAAAACGCTATTTTCTTGATTTGTTTTATTCTTATTTGCAATATATATTAAACTTTTTTGCGTTACTTTTACCCTCGTTTGTAATTCCAGATTCTCAGCCACCATCATTTGGTGTATCGTGTCCTGGGAGTCTGCTACTTGCATATGCTGAACGAGACAAGTTTACAGCTTTAGTGAACTGGACCGAGCCCGTTGCTACAGACAACTCAGGAGTTGCACCTACTGTGACATCGAACTACCAATCACCTCAAAGATTCAGTCAAGGAACTCACGTGATCACATACACTGCTGTGGACCAATCTGGAAATAACGCCAGTTGCACATTTCAAGTTCACGTGTTAGGTAGCGAAAAATTTGCATGAAAAATTAGCTGACGAAATGCACTTTGCAACTTTTATACCTGTCAGATCCTTTCCGTGAAAAAATACCAAGACAAATTTATACATAATTTTATTCAAAAAACTGTACTGTTTATTGTGCCTTTTACAACAATGACGATTTTCGTTCTACTTAAAAAAAAGGCTTCCATGAAATTCCAACACTTTTACCTTGCAACTGGAGACAGTAACGGTCCAATCTCAATAAAATATGGATTGCATGGGGCTTTCAAGTTTTAAGACATCATAGCTACTTAGCTGATAGTTTTGAGGCTATAACGATACAGTCATCATCTTACATCTTGACACCAACTTAAAATAATATATTATGGACGCGTAGGAAATACTGGGCAGTTCTGACCACCAAAACACGGTGATAAAAAGTCTTTTAAAATTCTTTTCTGCCTTTGATTCTTTCAGTTATCAATTGTACGTTACTGGTGATCGATTCTGGAGGCCCTTTGCGTATGAGTAGCTGTGGTAATCATTATGGATCAAAGTGTAACTTCTCATGTTCGATTGGTTATCGGTTAAATGGCTCATCAACAGTCACTTGCGTTGCCCCTGGTAACAGGCCTCCAGGAGTGTGGAACAATGCTGTGCCTTTTTGTCAAGGTACGTTTACTGAAGAATATTTTTTATTATAATTTGATATCAGTTATACAATAACAAGTGCACGCGTAAGATAGCAACTGGTAATACACTACTCTTCTTTTGATAGTTATCAGCTGTCTACCGATGGTCACCCCGCTAAGAGCCACGTTGTTAACCGTTCCTTGTCCCAGTATTTACGGATCAAATTGCTCATTTTCTTGTCAAACCGGATACACCAGTTCATCTGGAAATGTTACCAGAACATGTTTGTCTTCTGGACAATGGAGTGGAAGCGACATTAACTGTACAGGTAATCAAAGATCAAACATGTTGTTACAAATAGATGGACATAACTTACCATATTGAAAGAAAATTTTCAACCTTACCACAACTTTATTATATTGCTTGATTTGTTTGGATGCTCTCAACCATATTTTAGCCCTACTTTTATCTTTGTTATAATTCCAGATTCTCAGTCACCAACGTTTGGTTTATCGTGTCCTGCGAGTCCACTACTAGCATATGCTGAACAAGACCAATTTTCAGCTTTAGTGAACTGGACCGAGCCTGTTGCTACTGACAACTCAGGAGTTGCACCTAATGTGACGTCAAACTACCAATCATCTCAAAGATTCAGTCAAGGAACTCACGTGATCATATACACTGCTGTGGATCAATCTGGAAATAACGCCACTTGCACATTTCAAGTTCAAGTGTTAGGTAACCAAATTTTTGCGGGCTAAAGTAGGTTAAAGTGTTCTTTGCATCTTCTATGCCTCTTAGATCATTTCTATCAAAATACCAAAACAAAATTATTTATGTTTTTATACAGAAAACCAATCCGTTTAATACTTTTTACAACAATGACGAGTGACAAGATGGGGAAGAAATTCTCCTTAAATAACCAATTAGGAAATAACGCCACTTGCACATTTCAAGTTAAAGTGTTAGGTAACCAAAGTTTTTTCAGGCTAAATAGCTTAAAGTGTTCTTAACATCTATTTTGTCTCTCAGATCCAATCTAGCAAAAAAGGAAAAGCAAAGTTATTTATATTTTTATACAGCAAACCAATCCGTTTAATACTTTTTACAACAATGACGAGTGATAACATGCGGAAAAAATTATTTCTTAAAAAATAATTCATCACTATTTCAACGTTTCACCAATAACATAATATAATTCTGGCTTCCAAAGATATGATAATCGAAAGGAACACTTCTTTTCTTCCTTTTCAGTTATCAACTGTACTTTTCTGGTGGTTGATTCTGGAGGCCCTTTGCGCCTGAGTAGCTGTGGTAATCATTATGGATCTAAGTGTAACTTCTCTTGTGCGATTGGTTATCGGTTGAATGGCTCATCAACAGTCACTTGCGTTGCTCCTGGTAACAGGCCTCCAGGATTTTGGGACAATCCTGTGCCTTTATGTCAAGGTAAGTTTACGAAAAGATACATCCTTTTTTTAAATTTATATTCAATTAATGAAAAGCCGTTAGGTATAATTCCAGTAAATGGTAATACAACACTCTTCTTTTAAAAGTTATAAGCTGTCCACCAATGGTCATCCCACCAAGAGCTTCCTTGTTAACCTTTCCTTGTCCCAGTACTTACGAAAGGATACATCCTTCATTTAGCATCAGTTCTATAAAAACAGTTAGCAAATGATAATTCAATGATGATAATTCAACACTAGTACTCTTCTTTGAAAGTTATCAGCTGTCCACTATTGGTCACCCCGCCAAGAGCCACGTTGTCGGCTGTCGATTGTCCTAATACTTATGGATCAAACTGCTCATTTTCTTGTCAAACCGGATACACCAGTTCATCTGGAAATGTTACCAGAACATGTTTGTCTTCTGGACAGTGGAGTGGAAACGACATTATCTGTACAGGTATTCTAATCAAATTTCAGAACATTATGCAAATAAACTTACACATAACTTACCATGTGCATTGTTAATTTGCACTTAAACATTCCACAAGCACCCCCAAATAGTTTAATTTTCAACATTTCTCTTTATTGGCCTTACTTATGCCCTTTTTTGTAATACAGATTCTCAGCCACCAACGTTTGGTTTATCGTGTCGTTGGAGTCCGATAATAGCATATGCTGAACGAGACAAGTTTACAGCTTTAGTGAACTGGACCGAGCCTGTTGCTACTGACAACTCAGGAGTCGCACCTACTGTGACATCGAACCACCAATCACCTCAAAGATTCAGTCAAGGGACTCACGTGATCACATACACTGCTCTGGACCAATCTGGAAATAACGCCACTTGCACATTTAAAGTTCAAGTGTTAGGTAACCAAAGTTTTGCAGGCTGAATAAAGTGTTCTAAACATCTTTTTTGCCTCTTACATCCATTCTAGCAAAATACCAAAGCAAAGTTATTTATATTTTTATACAGAAAAACAATCTGTTTAACACTTTTTACAACAATTACGAGTAAAAAGATGCGAATGAAATTCTTCCTTAAAAAATAATTCATCATTGTTTCAATAATTCACCGATAACATAATATAATTCTGGCTTCCAAGATATGATAATCAGAAAATACTCTTCTTTTCTTCCTTTTCAGTTATCAACTGTACGTTATTGGTGGTTGATTCTGGAAGACCTTTGCGCATGAGTAGCTGTGGCAATCATTATGGATCCATGTGTAACTTCTCTTGTGTGATTGGCTATAAGCTGAATGGTTCCTCAGCAGTAACTTGCGTTGCCCCTGGTAACAGGCCTCCAGGATTATGGGACAATCCTGTGCCTTCATGCCAAGGTAGGTTTACGAAAGAATACATCCTTTTTTGAAATTTAGCATTAGCTTTTTTGGGGGGGGGGTCTATTCCTTACATGACGTCACAAACTGCTTTGCTTGCATTTGCACAAAGACGCAATACAATGCAAATCAGTTTGTGACGTCAGGTAAGGAATAGACCCATGCCCCTTACTAGCTTGGTCATGGAACAGATGATGACTAGATTTCGTAACTTTTACAGCGTTTAAAAAGTCATGATTTGGTTGAAAAAGGCTCCAAATAGCGCAATTTGTTTTAAACAGGTGAAAAGATTTATTTAAGAGAAAGAAAAGCAGTCAGGTAAAATTTCAACAGATGGTAATACAAAACTTTTTTTTTGATAGTTATCAACTGCCCAACCATGGTCACCCCGCCAAGAGCCACGTTGTTAACCGTTCCTTGTTCCAGTATTTACGGATCAAACTGCTCATTTTCTTGTCAAACCGGATACACCAGTTCATCTGGAAATGTTACCAGAACATGTTTGTCTTCTGGACAATGGAGTGGAAGCGACATTAATTGTACAGGTAATCAACGATTAAACATGTTATTGTAAATAGATGGAACTTTACCACCACTTTATTATAACAATAGAGTTGATGTTCGCGGGCGTAAATATGTTTTTGGCCCGACTCAGGCTCATTTTAGCCCGAGCCGCAGGCGAGGGCTAAAATGAGTTCTAAGAAGGGCCAAAAACACATTTACGCCCAAGAACGTCAACTCTATTACTATTATAATAATTTCAGAGGGCATTCAGAAAAGAAATCAAAGACAGGCGTTTATTTTACAGTTGTTTCATTGTTCAAAACTATTCATTGTCGCATAAGCTTTAAACTTCAACAGAACACCGCAAAATTTGTCGAGAGAACATTGCTTCTAAGTTTTCAAAGGGAAAATAACAGAATTTTGTGAGCAGCGAAGACATGGTCACTTGCAAGTGTTAAAATTAATTGTGCAAGTGCTAAACTGAGCAGGTTTTCGCTCGACGAAGACAAACTGTTTACCTTCACCTCGCCGCCGGCCATGGAGCTACTACAGGCATTATTTCCACCATCGTACACCAGTTTCTGTAAGTCCTTTTCTCTAGCTAGCTGAAACTACTGGGAATTTGCTTCTTCGTTAGGTTTTTCAGCCATTTTGTAACTCAAAACAATTTTTTTGCAGATGGCAGCGCTTCCACTCAAACAAGCAAGAAAACGGCGCGAACAGTTGAATGGTTTCCAGTTCTGATTGGCTGGCTACGTTATGTTCTTGTTTCTCATTGGCTTAGAGCAGCGGGCTAAAATATATTTTAGCCCGCTGAATTTTCCATTTTAGCCCGCAAAATACGCCGCAATGCCCGATGAAATTATTATAATATGTTTTTTAATTTGTTTGGATGGCGCTCAACCATACTTTCGCTAGGCCTTACTTTTATTTTCTTTATAATTTTAGACTCCCAGCCGCCATCATTTGGTTTATCGTGTCCTGCGAGTCCACTACTAGCATATGCTGAACGAGATAAGTTTACAGCTTTAGTGAATTGGACCGAGCCTGTTGCTACTGACAACTCAGGAGTCGCACCTACTGTGACATCAAACTACCAATCACCTCAAATATTCAGTCAAGGAACTCACGTGATCATATACACTGCTGTGGACCAATCAGGAAATAGCGCCACTTGCACATTTCAAGTTCAAGTGTTAGGTAAGCAAACCTTGGAATGAAGAATTACCTTACGAGATGCACTTTGCAACTTCTATATCTCTACGATCCTTTCTGAAAAAATACCAAGGCAAATTCATATATAATTTTATACAGAACACTGTACTGTTTTTTGTGTCTTATACACCAATGACGAATTTCGTTCTACTTAAAGAAATTTTCCATGGAATTCCAACCTTCTACCTTGCTATTTGAGACAATGTAATGTCCAATCTCCATAAAATATGGATTGATTGGTGCTTTGAAGTTTTAAGACATTCTAGCTGCTTAGCTGATAGTTTTGACGCTATAACGATATCGTCGTCATCTTACCTCTTGACACCAACTTAAAATAATATATTATGAACACGTACGAAATAGCAGCGGGTCTGACCACCATAACACGGTGATAAAAAGTCTTAATTCTTTTCTGGCTTTGTATTCTTTCAGTTATCAATTGTACGTTAATGGTGATCGATTCCGGAGGCCCTTTGCGTATGAGTAGCTGTGGTACTCATTATGGATCAAAGTGTAACTTCTCTTGTGCGATTGGTTATCGGTTAAATGGTTCATCAACAGTAACTTGTGTTGCCCCTGGTAACAGGCCTCCAGCACTCTGGGACAATTCTGCGCCTTCATGTCAAGGTATGTTTACGAAAGGATACATCCTTTTTTGAAATTTAGCATCAGTTTTTTTAAAAGCAGTTAGGTACAATTTCATCAAATGGTAATACACCTCACTTCTTTTGATAGTTATCAACTGTCAAACAATGGTCACCCCACCAAGAGCCACGTTGTTAACCGTTCCTTGTTCCAGTATTTATGGATCAAACTGCTCATTTTCTTGTCAAACCGGATACACCAGTTCATCTGGAAATATTACCAGAACATGTTTGTCTTCTGGAAAATGGAGTGGACGCGACATTAACTGTACAGGTAATCAAAGATTAAACATGTTATTGTAAATAGATGGACACAACTTACCATATTGAAAAGAAATTTACAACTTTACCACCACTTTATTATATTTTTTCAAGTTGTTTGGATGGCGCTCAACCTTACTTTAGCCCGGTCTTACTTTTATTTTTTTATAATTTCAGATTCTCAGCCGCCATCATTTGGTTTATCGTGTCCTGCTAGTCCACTACTAGCATATGCTGAACGAGACAAGTTTACAGCTTTAGTGAACTGGACCGAGCCTGTTGCTACTGACAACTCAGGAGTCGCGCCCACTATGACGTCAAACTACCAATCACCTCAAAGATTCAGTCAAGGAACTCACGTAATCACATACACTGCTGTGGACCAATCTGGAAATAACGCCACTTGTACATTTACAGTAAACGTAATAGGTAACAAAATATTCAATGAAGTGCATGGCTGGAACCCTGTGTGTCCCCTTGATCTCCTTTTTAAGTTACTGAGGTATTTTAATTGTAATTTAAAATAACTTCGTAAAACTAAGTTAAGGAGAAGTAAACAAATGCAATACTGTTGCTGCCGCATTTTTGTATCAATTGAATTTCAAGCTGTTTCTGTGTTACCTACGCTCTTTTGTAAGCCTATTTTTTTCCGTTTCTTTTAAGCGCCTTTGCTATGCCTAATCATTCAGTTTTCGTAAGTTATTCACCTTTATTTCTGTTACCTTTCCGTCGCATAATTTTTCTTTGTTTTTAGCTTCTTTTAGTATGGGTTGACTGCACGTTGCGTCATGGCGACCATGTTGGTGGTTAGGAACCATAAAATTTTTCTCCTCTGGGAATTAACTGCCATTTTTATGTAAACTATGTGACCAATTTTTTTTTGTTTTGGCACCAACATGGCGGCAATGCAATCAACCTATTAGTTTCGTTATTTCGAATCTACGTCTTCATAACCGTCACTCGCTGTAAACGTCGTCGCTCGGATCTTTTATTCTTTTTGTTTCCTTCTTGGAAATCAAACAACGTAATAAAATAAAATAAAATAAAATAAATAAAATAAATAGGAATTTCAGTGGAATCCACGGGGTGGCTCTTCTCTCCACTGTTTCCAGGTCGAATTGGAATTTGGAAATGTTGGTTTTTGTGGAGGGAGGAAAACCGGAGTACCCGGAGAAAAACTCTCGGAGCGGGGACAGGAACCAACAACAAACTCAACCCACATATGACGCCGAGTCCGGGAATCGAACCCGGGCCACATTGGTGGGAGGCGAGTGCTCTCACCACTGCGCCATCCCTGCTCCCGTGTCTCATGCTATCATTCAGTCTGAATTGTGTATGATTTCGTCGTTATTTTCTTGTCAATTTTGGTCTGTATTGTACTCATTTGCAACATTTATTTCGTTTTGTTTCCTTTCTGTAGCAGCCGTGTTTAGTAATTAAAATAGGTGTAACGTGTTGGAACTTTGATTTTTTGGCCTCATGAGATACTTACATAATTCTAAAGTTAAACACACAATAATAAGAGGAAGTTCAGTTATGCATGCTGGAAATGTCCGAAAAATCCGTGCAATTTTTGTAGGTAATGACAGAAATTAGTAGTAATAGCGATAACAATAAGGTTAACGGTAACGATAACAACGACACGATGACGATGATGATGATCGAATATCAGCCTCAAAAAAAAAAAAAGAAAGAAGTACATTTAATGCTAAGTGTTGTTTCAGCTGTAAAAACCCTCTGGTCATTATACATACACTGTAACCTTCTTCAGTATTACTTTGGCGCTGATGCTAGGCAGCAATCTCAAAAACGCATACTACAGGTCACAGCATTTTGTTGTTAGAAAAAGTGCATGAAAAGTTGCTTATAGCATGCTCTTCTTTTTTAATATCATCAGTTATCAATTGCACATCGCTGGTGGTAGATCCTGGAGGTCCTTTGCGTGTGAGCAAGTGTGGGAATCATTATGGATCAAAATGTAACTTCTCTTGTGACATTGGTTATCGACTGAATGGCTCATCAACAGTGACGTGCGTTGCCCCTACTAACAGACCTCCAGGATTCTGGGACAACGCTGTGCCAACATGCCAAGGTAGCTTGAATCCCTCTTCGGTTTCATTAAGAGGAGCTGATATACTGAATGAGCTTTGTTATATCGTTTTTAATATTTTTGCAGGCATTAAGTGTCCATCTCTACCTGCTCCAACACACGGAGTAAAGAGTATTTGCTCTGATCCCTTACATGAACGCTATGGTGCAATCTGCCGTTTCTCTTGCAATGTTGGTTACAACTTGACTGGCTCTTCAGAGCGACAGTGCCAGGAAAATGAAACTTGGACTGGGATCACACCATCTTGTCGAGGTTAGGAAATAAGCAAGCCATATCCCCTCAGAATGATTAGTGATTAATTTACCGAAAACATTAATTCAAGTAGCCAAATATTTGAAGTAATATGTAAACAAATGGTTTGGTATGGATTTACACCGACTGTAGCAACAGCAGTTGTCATTATGCTCACACTTAAGTTCTGTTTCACAACACTTCGAGACATGGTCGATGAAAATGAGTCCTTACATTCTTTTATAGCTTTTTAAAAATGCTTTTTCTATCTCTCTTTTGTTGCATCTAACCGTCATTTAAACAACCTTTCGATTTATTACGATTTTTACTTATTCCTTTTCTCATTTTAACGCTTTATTTCCAACATCCTTTAAGTCATAATATTCCATTTTTTTACTCAGCTAGATTGGCTCTTTAGCTACGCTGAGTAACTTTTAATAGTTCTCGTTAACTGTTTTATTATAGCTTTGTAAGTATTTGTTTAAAAAGAAGGTAACAATGTTGTTGTTGTTGTTGTTGTTGTTGTTGTTGTCTTATTTTTATTTATTTCTCGTCTTAAACTATTTTCTAGTGATTAACTGCAGTGGTCTCGTGCCTCCTACAAATGGCGCTGTAGATCCATCCTCGTGTCTCTCACGAAGCACTTATGGTCAGAAGTGCAGCTTTTCCTGTTCAAAAACTGGTTACGTTCTTGAAGGAACTTCTGCACGAGTTTGTGAACATGACGGAACGTGGACTGGCGAAAATAACGCACTCTGTAGAGGTATTCATATAAAACATTTCTCTGGATTAGTTTCCTTGCTCTTTTATCTAATTTTTATATATTTAGCTTTACATTACCTCTTATAAATAAGTTTGAAAAGTCGTTGCCAAAACAAACAAAATATCGTGAAATAACCAAAGGGAGAACAAACGTCATATATAAGTTGCATGTCTGGTAACATGATGTTTACTTCAAAAACTCATTAACAATTCATAAGCCCATTGACCTATCAAATGGTCGATAAAACATTACGTGCAGTAGTTTTAAAACCCGATAAATCTCCTCGTTATTAGTATGCGGTATTTAATGTTTTCCTTGCATGCTAATTTCCAACGTTCACAAAAGCATCATTGTTATGAACTATATTGACACACGCTTTTCCAGGAATGTTTTTGAAGCCACTCAAAAACAAACGCAGCACGCGTTTTATCGGGTCTAAGACCCAATAAAACACTGCTGCTCGTGTTTTAAACATTACTAAATACTCCATGTTCAGACTTAGGATAAGAGCTTACACAATGAAGCAATTAAATGTCCCCTAGACTGCTTGTGAGAATGCTGCCCTCTATAAATGTAGTGATTTTAGAAATGATAACAAAGTGAAACGTCTCCATGTTTTGCAGACAAAATGACTCCTTCGTTCAATAACACCTGTCCCGGGAACATGGCATTTTATGTTCCTAGATGTTCGTCTAGGGCATTAGTCTCATGGAATGAGCCAATAGCGACTGATAACTCTGGTCACGTGATAATCAGCTACCCTGCAGTGCGGTCTCCAGCCAACTTAAGTATTGGTTTGTACAATGTTCATTATTCAGCAACAGATGACGAGGGAAACACAGCCAATTGTACCTTTATTGTTCAAATTGCAAGTAAGCCAATTTTCCTCTAACCAATAAATAATTATACTTTGTACCGGTAATTAGCATGATTAATGTGCAACTCATTTAGTACAGTACGTATCTGCAGAAATTCTGTTGTGGGCTTTCGTACATATGCAAATGCCCATTCTGCGGGTGATACAAACTTTCTTTCACTTCAAAATTGAAACTATTAAGGATTAGATGATGATTAAAATTATTTGCAGTTTTCACCTTAAAACGCTTTATTTTTATCCCAAAGGAAAGTCTTGCCCAGTCCTCGAGCCTCCGACTGATGGCACTGTAACCTCTCTTTCGTGTGGATCATCATATGGTTCCCAAGCTTTTCTCTCTTGTAACGAAGGATATCTATTGGCTGGATCACGTGTCCGATCATGCGAAGAAGACGGCAAATGGTCAGGGAATTTAACCACATGCAACAGTAAGAACGAAAAAATCAAAAACTACAATACAGAGCTAGCGGCGTTCTCAAATTAAAACCCCCAAATGACTGATCAAAAGAACCGGTCCATCTCAACTTCTCACAAAGCCTCTTCAACAAAACGGAATTGCTCATGACTCCTAAATTATATATCACTAATACTAAATACTAATTTATTATGATAATTAACTAATTTATAACGTGCCAAATCATTGACTGATTAAACAGCGTTGGAGAACATTTACTCGATCTTAAGCTTAATAAACTAATAATCTTCTTTAAAGTATATTACGATAATGTTCGCAGATCTCATTTAAAATGTTCTGTTGTTCATTAGTTATTATCTGCCCTCCACTGGTCACCCCGCCAAGAGCCACATTGTTGACTGTTTCTTGTCCCAGCACTTACGGATCAAACTGCTCATTTTCTTGTCAAACGGGATACACCAGTTCATCTGGAAATGTTACCAGAACATGTTTGTCGTCTGGGCAATGGAGTGGAAATGATATTAGCTGTAAAGGTAATTAGGATTTGGCCGGGGAGGGAGTGTCTGTGGAAATCCTAGCTTAGTGAAAATACTAGTAGAAGAAAAATTTCGGGGATGAAATTCAGGGACAAAAGCTTTGCAGTATCGTTTGTTTATTGCACGTCTCAAGATTTAAAATGCATACTGTCAAAAATCGTAATCAGTACAATTACAGTTACAACTAAAGTGGGTAACAATAATCCAACGATCCACCATATCATTCTTTCCAAGAGATATTGGATTTGATTACTTTTTGGTAAATTTTAGTTCCTTTCTGTAGTTTTTGGGAGATCCAGAAATCCAAGATGGCCACCGTTTGTGCATTATACGTATCTCTGAGGTCATACGTCGTCGTCACTGTAGCTGTGGTCGAACTCAACGAAAACAGATATTATATTCGCCCTCCAGGTTCCATTATCTTTGCTTAAATACTCCCAAACTTATGTTGAGGAGAGGGGACGAAATTGGTTTTCCCAGACACAGAAGACGAACCAAATCCTGTCAAGCGCGCTACTTTATTTCAGTAAATATTCAACACGTTTGATACCAGATTCTGTCGGAAAAATGCCAAAGGTGCTGGCGTAAGACCAGAGACGGCAGGGTAAGAAACAAATTCCACGCTTTCCATATTCAAGACACAAACGTGAAAACCATGCATTTAAATGCAATGTTTGTTTATACTTTAGACATCCAACCACCAACATTTGTGTCGTGCCCTGAGCGACCGTTATTAAGATATGCTGAACGAGAAAAGTTTACAGCTTTGGTGAACTGGACGACGCCCGTTGCTATTGACAACTCAGGAGTCGCACCTACTGTGACATCAAACTACCAATCACCTCAAAGATTCAATCAAGGAACTCATGTGATCACATACACTGCTGTGGACCAATCAGAAAACAAGGCTACTTGTACATTTACAGTTAAAGTGACAGGTATTAGAGTACTGAAATTGTCATACAGTAACAGTGAAGGGAAAGTGCAGGCTGTGAACATTAGTGTGACTAGCATGTGCGTGATATGCCTTTCAAGGAGTCGCTACTATCAGCTTAAATACTTATTTGACACGACATCGATTCACATATACAGGAAAACGCTGATATATATTTGCCACTCATTATAGGTAATCTGAGAGATGTAGATTAATTTGCAACATCACATTTATCAGCAGTTCTTAAAAGTAATTAACTGAAATAAAAATGTCTTTACTGCGGTAGTAGTAGATTATTAGCTTACGACAAATGGGAGGAGCTTACCAGTTCATGCAATTGTCGTTATGAAGGCGTTATTTGTAAAAGAAGTATTTTATTGGCCCGTTTTTCTTTGATAGCGACAGTGTATGGATGCGGGATTGCGTGTTAAGGATCCGCGAAGACCAATTATATTTTTTTGTCTACAAAAAGACCCCGCATAACATATTATATTTCACTCGTCTTGTTCTCAAATCACCAGTGATTAATTGCACAACGCTGACGGTAGGATTCGGTGGTCCACTGCGCATGAGCAGCTGTGGAAATCATTATGGAGAAATGTGTCACTTCTCTTGTGATGTTGGCTATCGAATGAATGGCTCATCAACAGTCACGTGCATGACCCTTGATAACAAACCCCCAGGATTTTGGAACAACCCTCAGCCAATGTGTCAAGGTAGGGAACAATGCATGTATGACTGTAGGCATATATTATCTTCTTTATTTAATTGCCACAATTCTGATCATTGGCAATGACTGAAATATACTAAACCGTTATTTATTTTCTGTTTAGATATCAGGTGTGCCTCCCTTTCGACTCCAGCCAATGGCCTTAAAACTGGTTGTTCTGATCGCGTGTCCGAACGTTATGGCACAACTTGTAGTTTCTCTTGCAAAATTGGCTACAACATGACTGGCTCTTCAAGGCGGCAGTGCATGCAAAACGAGACCTGGAGTGGACACAAAGCAACTTGTGAAGGTTATGCATGCACAAGTATTTGTCAAAAATGTAAAAAGGCTATATTTTGTTACATTAAAGTTTGCAGAGCAAACAGATTCAAGACGGGATACCACTAAGGAATCCATTTTACGTCTAGTCAACTGAAGTAACGAAATGTCAACACTTATATTACCACAAACAGACAAGCCTGAGAAGAGCTTTTTCCGTAATACAGTTAAACCTTAGACACAAGTTACATTGTGACTTCGATCAATGATTAGTGTGACAAGAGGATGTTATTTATAATAATACGAAGTCAGATTATCGGGAGGCTCAATCCCGTAAAGTTTGACGTGAAGTTACTTGGTTAATCATGGAAACCCCGTCCCCGTTATTATTGTAGCGAAAGCAGTAACCTCTTATACCCAGCCCCTCCCTCCCCCCCCCCCCCCGGAGACTTTGTAACCTCGTTTCTAGTCTATCAAGAGTTTTCGCAGTTGTAGCTGTCTGTTCGGTATGGAAATAAACAACTACGTTTATAGTCGGATTTGAACGTTTATTCAGTGCCTGTTGACCCAGGAATAAGATCATTACATCATCTTTATTTTTCTGGCTCCAACGCGGGGGAATCAACACTTTTTTCTTTCTTTCTTTCTTTTTTTTTCTTTCATACTACAGTGATCAACTGCACCGCTCTCGTTTCTCGTCCTAATACTGTCGTGTCTCCTTCGTCATGTCTATCAAGAAGCACTTATGGCCAAGCCTGCAGGTACAGCTGTGGAAGAAGTGGTTATGTTCTCGAGGGCACCAGTATCAGGGTGTGTGGCAGTGATGGACAATGGACTGGGAGAGATGACACGATATGCAAAGGTGGAGAGAGTGCACATATATGCTGCTTTTAACTCATATAGGGCCACATTTTGGTTTAGATATAACATTTAATAAATGTATAGTTATGTTAAACACAAAATAATCCAACGAACAAATGAAAAAGAAACAAGGCTTGAAGTATCTTTTATTTCAAACGATGACAAAGTGAAATAATGACTACTTTACCTCTCCGTGGTCACTGAAAGACAAATTGAAGCAGAAGTCAAAGTCTATTTTGCACAACTTTATTAAGACAGGATTATCGACTACCCTGCATCTTTCACATTTGATCGGTGAACTCTAATACAAAGAATCCTATGTCATCCCTATTTTAGAATCCACAATTTCTTTCGACTGATTTATGGGATTTCATTCGTAAGGGTTTACTCACATGAAATTTAATTACTTCTTGAACAGATATTCAACCTCCCAGCATTCAATGCCCACCTAACATGACGGTTCCTACGGATACTGGTCAGTCATATGCAGTGGTCACGTGGAAGGTTCCAGTCCCCACCGACAACTCTAATGAGACCTTTGACCCCAACGGTTTGCGCCCACCGCAACGTTTAAATGTTGGTCAAACACTTATCAGATATGACGTCACCGACTCAGCTGGTTTCAAAAGCAGTTGTGAATTCTTGATTCACGTCAAAGGTAGAACTGTACGTCTATTAATACTGCCACAGGTGTCCCAGTGGTTGTAAAACAAGTGCATCTGTTTTGTATATCCCCAGTTATTCGTAATTTTCAGCCTGGTATCTATTAAGCGCACCAATGAAACAATCAGAAAATCGTGTTTGACGGACTGTGTTCGTATCCGCTGTATTGAACTGAAATGCTTGAACACGAGGCTTTGGAGGAGGAATCTGCACATGCAAATATATTTTTTTTAATATATCAGTGCAAGATAGATCAAGTGCAATACTGAGAATACGAGTACGGTCCGATGAAGGTAAGATGGAAGTTTAATGGTTACGAGTAAGCTCTCGTTATTATTATTATTATTATTATTTTTTTAGCCTTAAGCGAAAAACGCAAAAGCTCAGTTAGAGTATTATTGAATATGAATGCACGATTGGTTATAACGAGAGAGAGCACAGTTCTTCGTCAATGTTACATTTTAGCTAGTTTTTAACGCCTATGTCGCAAATGGAGGTTGGGTGCCCAGGAGCCAGGGGCTGGTACCGCCAACCCAAACCCAGGTAGGTAGAACACCCCATAAGCCTGCCCTACCCACAACCCAACCACGAGCCCCGCTTGCAACCCAGCCCCAACCCTAGCACCCGTCACACTGAGACTAGAAGCTCAGTGGAAAAATAATAAGTATATAAGACAACGAACTAACCCTAACCCTAACCAACCCCAACACCAATCCCAAACAATAACAAAGTAACACCACCGGGAGGGAAGAGAGGGAAAGAAAAGCCCAACAAAACGCGATAAACTAGCCACGCCACGAAAAACGTTGAGTAGAGTAAATTTCCGAGCACGTGCAAAGGAGCACGCCTAAACTGCAAGAGAATACCGCAGGCAACGCAACAGCCTGCAGACCTGAACCAGGCCCAAACAGTAATGTAACAACATACGCCCAAACGCTAATGTGCCACCCGTGCTCAAACTATACACCAATAAACGCTAACGCCTGGCTACACCACGCCACCAAGGAGCAAACTTGCTCCAAGTTGTTAACTAAGTTAAATTACATTTAACCCTATTTTTAAATTACTTAAGCTGATTATCATTTTTAACATTTATTTATGTATTGTAAATATTGTTTTAATATTAATTTATGTGTTGTAAAATTGTCACTGAAAAACCCCTCAGGGGAGTGTTAATAAAGTATTGTATTGTACATTTTCAAACATTAGAATTTACGTTAAAAAGTCAGTTCAGAATTAAATTTGCCATACCTTATTTAGTAGGGCTGTAAAGTGTCTTAGAAAGTTTTGAAAAAGAAATGTTTAAACAAAGTGCGTGTGAGTAATACCTGACTATACGTTTCTTTATATACCGTATTCAATTAAATTCAATCAAAATACCTCATAGAGTTTGTAGCAGATTTCCACGAAACTTCACAATTTGTCTTGTTTCAGTATGTTTCAGTAATTATAATTTATGGTTGTTTCATTTCTGAACTCGTTTTTACAACGTTGTTGAATATTACAAAAAACATTGTGATGCTAGCAGCGAATATAAATGTCATTTTTGATGAGAGTGAATTAAAAAGAGTCATTTTCTAACGCTAAGAACAAATCTTTTGACAGATCTGGAGGCACCTTCAATTAATCCTTGTCCAAGCGACTTCAAAATTATTTCACAGGAGAGTTTGCATAAGCTGGTGCTACCTGCAGTCACGGTTACGGATAATGTGGGCGTGGACAGCTTTACAACAAAACCTCCGAATGGAAGTGAAGTTACGTGGGGAGAATATAATATTATTTACACTGCATTAGATAAGGCAGGAAATAAGGCGGATTGCAAGTTTCGCATAACAATAGCTGGTATGTATACTTCTTTCATTGCAAGCCCTTTATTTGGTGTATGGGTTAAGGGAAAACCGGTCGTATTTTTCTGAAATAGGAAGTGAAAAAGACCAAGAAATAAGAGAGTGAAAACGTTGAACCCACCAGCAGACAACTCGCCGCCATGCGAGAGGACTTTGGATGTCCTCGAAGATGTAGTACAGATATAAAACCGAAAACTTGCCGAATTATATATATTCTTTAATTAGAATCCCTCCGACGAGTTAACCACGCTTTGATCATAAGACCACCATTATCCTTAATCGAATTTTCTACCCACCTCCTTCTATTCTTTGCCCAAAGAGGTCGCTAATTTATTATTTCATTTTTATTGCGCCGTTGCCTCAGTGTGAACCGAAGCAACGCAGGGGCAGGCGCAAGTAAATAGCGGACATCGATTACTCAGTATTGGACTCTGTTCTTGCCATACAGGAAGGTGTGGGGGCCTCGCTCATGTCGACATCTCTTTAGAATCTTTTACTGGACCCGTATATCACGCAGTTCTATTGTTTAAGGGCTGGGTCCATTGCTTCTGTTGTTGTTGTTGTTGTTTTTTTTTTTTCCCAATTCTCGCTATTGATTTTTTGGCCTATAATAAGTCTATCCGGAGAATCCGACTAAGAGCTGCGTGATACCACTACGGTTATACTTACTCATTGTTCAACACATTGTGACACTGCCCAAATATGGTCATGGTGAACTCAATATACGTCGCCCGCACATAACAGATATCCTGCGATATAAGCTTACGTAGTTTTCGTGCGTCGGGGAGAAAAATGGCAGAGCACTTTTAAAAAGTAATGACCTCGCAAGATCACCAAACTGTTAATAACGCTGTCTTATACTGAACACAAAAAAGGCAACCAAGTTTGCTGTTAAGAATTGTAATGGTTAGTGCAAAGACTTTCAGTGCGTACCTTTCTGTTTATGAACTGGCAAATTACAGTTCAGCAAAAACGTTTGATGTATTTTTCGCTAGACTTTTGGCTTGTCCTGTATTCTAGCAAAGGCTCAGAAATTTTAAACAGTACATGTATTTTCTTCGATTGGTTCTCGCAACCGTTAAACAGAGACCTCGACTCATCTTGAAGAGATGGAGAAAACCACCTGAGAAAATCCGAGCTCGCACTGAAGTGCCTCGAGAAATTCTAGCTTTCTGGCAGGCAAAAGGTTAGACGGAGTACAAAGCAATTACTCTCAGAGATTGGCGCACTAAACGAAAACTCAATTTTTAATTTGATGCAAAACGCTCTCGATTTCAAACTTGAACAAAGCTGCCGCTTTCATTCATACCGGTCCGCGCGCGGGAAAATGTTACAAGTTTCTTTATTGACAAATTAAGATCGCCTCCAGCTTTTCTGCTATAAACCTGTGCTTTGTTATCAATGTGTTGAACAATAAAACAATTATCCTGCTCAATCTTGCGGAATATCGCCTGATTTTTGCCAACTCAGCCTACGGCCTCGTCGGCTAAGTATCAGGCGATATTCCGCGCGATTTCGCAGGATAATTGTTAAATGAACATGTTTTAACTCAGATTTTTAAACTCTTGTGATTACGGATTGCGGAAGTAAACTTAACCCAATACTTAGTGAAAACTTCACTGAAGCATTTGCCCTTGTAATCTTATTTTAAGACACCCATTGTGAAGACTTACCAGCTCCACTGAACGGCGCCAAGGCGTGTGAGACGAAGCTAGTAGGTGGCATGTTGGTGTGCACAGTCCATTGTAACAAGGATTATGGCTTCGCTACCCCGCCACAGCAAATCTATTATTGTGACTTTAAGGGGAAGTGGATTAATGCTAACGCACAAGGGACTAAAAAGCCTGCCCTTCCTGATTGCTCAAGTAAGTAAAATAGGATTTGTCCTGCTGTCACACTCACACCACCCTCTAGCCTGTAGTACAGACGTATTCTCGGGGCGAGCGAAAGCTCAATACTTTCTTCGCGGATTGTCTTTCCGCCATCTTGGGTTATGGTTCGAACTCACTACCTCTGGAGATCCAAGATGGTGACCTAATACACGGACGTCTGTTCTCAGCAATGCATGCAATATGCCCTCTATTATTAACCAAAGTAATTCCTTTCAGAATCGTTATTGCCTGTTTGTGAAAGTCAATCTAGAAATTATCTTTAAGAGCATTAGAAGAGGATTGGAAAACTCCCTTGGGCCTGAACTGGGGGACTCTAGGAATTCATGATCTGCTGTCAGATGTTTTATTCCAAATTGCCAGAACTGCACCTTAGAAAACATACAAATAACTTCCTCGTACGGCTTAGAAATAAGTTAAACGGAGTTTATCGCCACTCAAAATTGGAACAGCTGAGCAAACAAACAAACATCTTCCTCGTACGGCTCAGTTAGAAATTGCGAAAACTTTGAAAATACAAGTGAAAATTAATCCTCAATTCTACAAGGACTCATGGCGATTACGTGTTTATAACATAGGGGGGTGGGGGGGAATTTTTCTTTAAAATATCCACTGCAGGCACTTCGTAAAACAGAAGCGGCCCGGAGTAAAAACACTCACCCGTAAGCAAAAAAAACAAACAAACACACAATTCACCCGTTTCTTAGCGTACAAAACAGACAAAACGAGAAAAGTTGATTGTTATATACATTTAATTAAGAGAAAATTAAAGTTTAAATCAAATCTTAGGCACCAATAATTTTGATTCACCTGCGCGGTGAAGCTTTCTACCGCTTGAAAATCACACGATTACAGATCAATACAAATAGCAAACCGTGGGTCCAAAGAAATTACTTGCAGAGTATTTTCCTCCACTGCATTAGACCTGCTCCTTCTTCCCATCAAAAGGGCACTGTTATTATTGTTCGGTTATCGTTCGTTGAAAGATGCCGTAGCGAGGTGAAAACACTTGGTCGCAGCCATGAATGATTTCAGTTTTTCAACCAAACAAATCCAATCAAGTTTTTAGCTTTTGGCACAAATAATCTCTTGCTGTTTTTTGCAAGAAACGAAAACTCATCTTTGGGAATTTCCTTTGTAGCTGTAGCACTTGATTTCCAATAATTTGGTACAAGCAATCCGGCTTGAAAAGTCAAACTCCAACTTGAACTTAAAAGAAGTCGTTGTTGTCGCGGCACAAAATGTAGAAATGGCGTGCTCAGCCAATCAGGAGCAAGTATTTTCGTCGCTCCACCAATCAGGAGTGAGTAATTTTGCCCTCGGTGAAAGGAAAATTAAGAAAAAAATGCCCTTTGTTTCGGCCAATCAGCATTCACTAATTTTGTTATAAGAAGAAGTAAGGAGAAGTCGTGATGATAAAAGCAAGTCACTCTACGACTATTTTATACATTTTGTATCTTAAGAGCGTGACCATTCGTTTTGTTTAGGCATTATCAACAGGTTATTAGGAGGTTTTCTTTAACACCGACAAATAGAAAGAAAGTTCGTGAGAACATCTA